>NW_026652290.1:8387264-8455820 GCF_009828535.3 Hylobates moloch | reverse complement strand
AAGCAATCCTCCAGCCTCAGCCTCCCAAGTAGCTGGGACCACAGGTATGAACCACTGCACCTGGCTACTTGACTTTTCTTTCCACAACACCATGTTGTCTTTTTTTTCTTTTTTTTTCCTGAGACGGAGTCTCACTCTGTCACCAGGCTGGAGTACAGTGGTGCGATCTCAGCTCACTGCAACCTCTGCCTCCCGGGTTCAAGCGATTCTCCTGCCTTTGCCTCCGGAGTAGCTGGGACTACAGGTACCCACTACCATGCCCGGCTAATTGTTGTATTTTTAGTAGAGACGGGGTTTCACCATGTTGGCCAGGATGGTCTCGATCTCCTGACCTCGTGATTTGCCTGCCTCAGCCTCCCAAAGTGCTGGGATTACAGGTGTGAGCCACCACGCCTGGCCCATGCTGTCTTTTTGGGGAAGTTTTTCCAATTGTGATAAGTGATCCCTTTGGACAAGGAATCTCTAGTACTGTAAAAGCAACGGAAAACTCTTGCAAGCTCGGGGCCAGATGAAGAGTTTCTGAATCTGCAGAGGGGGTGATCAGACACTGGACTGTGATAACACCTCAGAGGGGTGGGCTCCAGATGCAGCCTGGCCCTACCTGGCACCCTCCCTTGCATCTGTACTGTCTCCTGTCCTGACTTAGGGTTCCCTGAGTCACTGGGCTACTTGGATTGGGGACAGGAAATCATGGGTTTAAGTTCCAGGCCCTGTGTACTCAGGGGAGCACATAAAGGTAAATATGAGGCTGGGCATGGTGGCTCACGCCTTTAATCCCAGCACTTTGGGAGGCTGAGGCGGGCGGATCACTTGAGGTCAGGAGTTCAAGGCCAGCCCGGGCAACATGGTGAAACCCCGTCTCTACTAAAAATACAAATATTAGCCGGGCATGGTGGCTGGTGACTGTAATCCCAGCTGCTTGGGAGGCTGAGGCAGGAAAATCGCTTGAACCCGGGAAGCAGAGGTTGCAGTGAGCTGAGATTGTACCCTGCACTCCAGCCTGGGCAACAGAGTGAGACTCTGTCTCAAACAAACAAACAAAAACTTAAATAAGAAGGAATCCTTGACCAGGTGCAGTGGCTCACATCTGTAATCCCAGCACTTTGGGAGGCTGAGGCAGGTGGATTGCATGAGCCCAGGAGCTTGAGACCAGCCTAGGCAACACTGTCTCTACAAAAAACACAAAAATTAGCTGGGCGTGGTGGTGCATGCCTATAATCCCAGCTACTCCGGAGGTTGAGAAGGGAGGATCGCTTGAGCCTGGGAGTTCGAGGCTGCAGTGAGCTATGATCACACCACTGTACCACAGCCTGGATGACAGAGTGAGACCCTGTCTTGAGGGGTGGGGAGGCAGAAGGAAAAAGAAAAGAGAGAGAGAGACCCTGGTGCTCATGCCTGGTAGCTCTGGCTGGACTATCAGGGCTGAAGACTTCAGAGACCAAAAAGGTCAAGGTGTGGCCGGGCGCGGTGGCTCACGCCTGTGATCCCAGCACTTTGGGAGGCCCAGGTGGGCATATCACCTGAAGTCAGGAACTCGGGACCAGCCTGGCTAACATGGTGAAACCCCGTCTCTACTAAAAATACAAAAATTAGCCAGGCGTGGTGGCAGGCACCTGTAATCCCAGCTACTTGGGAGGCTGAGGCAGGAGAATCACTGGAACCCAGGAGGCAGAGGTTGCAGTGAGCCAAGATAGCACCATTGCACTCCAGCCTGGGTGACAGAACGAGACTCCGTCTCAAAAAAAAAAAAAAAAAAAAAAAAGTCAAGGTGTGCGGCTGGGTCTTCATAACGTCTTTCCCCTTGTCCAGGCTGGCTCAGAGGTGTCTGCCTTAGTGGATAGAATCCCTTCCACCGTGGGCTGGCAGCCTGCCCTGGTCACTGACACCACACTATGTAGGAAAGAATCGCCACCACCAAGAAGGGGCCTCTCACCTCTGTACAGGCTGTGTGCTGGCTGATGACATGGCTGCCCTGTCCTGTCTGCTGCTGCCACCGAGCTGAACATCTCCAGGCTCCACCTCTTGAACCATGGATCCCAGCGTTGTTAGCAATGAGTATGATGATGTTGCCCATGGATGCAAAAGATCCAGTGAGACCCCACTTCCCTGCAGGACATCACTGCTGTCCTGGGTACAGAAGCATATACTGAGGAAGACAAATCAATGGTGTCCCATGCACAGAAAAGCCAGCATTCTTGTCTCAGCCATTCCAGGTGGCTGAGGTCTCCACAGGTCACACGGGGAAGCTGGGACCTCCGAATAAGACCATCCAAGGACTCCAGCAGTTTCCGCCAGGTGAATCCAGCCGTCTCCCAGAACAGGGCTTCTATAGGGTGGGATTCTAAGTTGCTGGAAGGACGTGCATGGGGCATCATTTTAGCAAACTTAGTCCCCCTCCTCCATCTCTCCCTCTCCTCGCTCTGAATCCAGGGAGCTCTAGTTTTCTGTGTAGCCTGTGTGAGAGCCTTGGTTGAAACCATTGTGTTCTGTCTGAAGAATATTTAAGGTTTCCAATCAAGTGTACATCCCTCAAAGAAACAAAGTGGGCTTGGCATGGTGACTCACACCTGTAATCCCAGCTCTTTGAGAGGCCAAGGCAGAAGGACCACTTGAAGCCTGGAGTTCCAGACCAGCCTTGGCAACACAGCGAGACCCCAAACTCTGTCTATATCTATACATAAAATTTAAAAAACAAAGTGTAGGGACAGGGCAGGCACTCGGTAAATGTTGGTAGGGACCCTCCTTGCCCCTCACCCATGGCAGCTCCTTGAAGAGAGGGTCTGCCTCCTCTCACCCCTAGCCTCCTGCTGCAAGGAGGTGGTGGCCTGGGGCGTCATCTGTGCTACTTGCACTTTCTGGGGCTGGGGTCCCAGCACTCCACCAGAGGACCTGTCCTGAGCGGGCAGCTCCGTCTCCAGTCCCACTGTGCCACCCAGGAGGCCTGGCCAAACCGTGGGACTTTCAGGCTTGCAGGGTCAGGATGTGGCCACCAGGGGGCAGCAGGGCCTGCGCTGTGAGTATCCGAGAGGGTGTTGGGATGGGGAGTTCCAGGCTCTGATGTGAGATCTAACTCCCAGAGCTGGGAAGCTCCCTATATTTCCTGCCATATTTTTTTGCTGCATTTCCGGAGGACAGGCCGTGGGAAGTGATGCCAGGGGGGCCTGAGCTCTCCTCCCGAGGCAGTCCACGGGGCATCCATGTCCCGGGTGCCTGCTTGTGGGCGGCTCTGGTGACTCTTCCTCTAGGGCAGGGGAGCCAGAGCTGCAGATTCTGGCCTCTTCTGAGTGCTCACCAGCAACAGCTGGTGTTTATTTGCCAGGGATTGATATTCTTGAGGGATGGTCCATTTCACCAGGGCCAGGAAAACAACAGGTTGCAGGACTGTGGTTTCCCAGCACCGGCTGCAGGCAGCCTGGTCCGGCTGCTCCCAGAGGATGCCCCACCCTGTGCAAGGCTGCCTGCCATCCTGCCCCTGGGGGCAGCCTCCACCTCCCCCACCATGGCCACCGCAGGACTGACCCTGTACACCTGGTCCCCTGGGCCTCTTGGGATCACAGCCCTGTCTGTGGCAGCCTTACCCCTCCTACCTGGCACGACTCCCCCAACTCCTCACAGAGGTGCCCTGCTCTCTTCCCTCTCAGTCTGGATGCTCATAGAGTCAGCACCCTGAGTCCTTCTGCCTGTCCCCAAAGTCCTCAGCTCCAGGTTTGACCCCAGCTGAACCCAGGCCAGCTCACAGAATGCCCCGGGGTGGGAGGCAAACCCCCAGAACCCTCATCCTGCCATCCCGCCTCTTTGCCTCACTTCCTGCCCCCCCGGGCATAGACATACCAGTGAACCCCATGCCACCCTCAGCTCGTCTCTCCTGTAGCTGAAGCCCCTGCCCAGCCCAACCCCTTCCCCTGCCTGTGCGCCTTAGAGGACCCTGGTTTGCTCCACCAGCATCTACTCTAGCTCTTTCCCCCGGGCCTCCACCCACTGATTCCTTCCTCTTCCTTCCTCCGCCCCGCCCCCCTGCACTAACAGGCTCAGTGTCTCGGGAAGGATCCCGGGGCAAACAACCACTTGGAGAGCCAAGGGGTGAGAGGTACAGCTGGCGATGCTGACAGGGAGCTGCGGGGACCCTCAGAAAAAGCCACAGGTGACCCAGGACTTAGGGCCCCAGAGCATGGGGCTTGAGGGACGAGAGACAGGTAAGGCATCTTGAAGTGGGGTGTGCTGGGGGCAATAAGGTGGAAAGGCAGGAGGGAACAGGAGGCAGGTTAGGGACCTAGAGGGTGGAGTAGGGGCTGAAGCTGAGAGCAGTGAGCAGTGAGCCCCCCGGCCTCAGCAGGAAACGCAAAGCTGGAGTTCAACCTGAAAGAGATGCGCAGTGTGGCTTCAGGAGAACAGGGGCCAGAGTGGATGGTGCTCATCCTAGACCAGCCACCTTACCCCTGCAGACTCAGTTTCCCCATCTGTGGACTTGGGTCATTCCAGCTTTAGTGGTGCTCACCTCTGAAGAGGGTATCTTTAGTTTAGAAAAGAGGGGGCCCTACCAATAGCCTCTCCTTAGAGGGGGGCAGCTGTTGAGTGGAGCTGGGCAGACCTGGGGCCTCCGCTGTGGACCTCCTAGAGAGGTCCCTGTGTGTGGCTGGCGTCACCTGGGTCGGAATCGCCCAGGTTGCTGATTACAAGCACGGCTGCTGCAACCCCGCTTCAGACCCTCTGGCTCAGCCCGCCCGGAGGAGGCCCAGGAGCCTGCACCTCGACAAGTGCCCCCGTGATCCTGTTTCAGAGCCCCTGCTAGGCAGGGTGAGGACCCATGGGGAGGACCCATGGGGAGCAATGGTCTCTATGGCAGCAGGCTGCGCTGCCAGGGACTTCCCATCAGTGGCGGAGCCAGGCCACTGAGGGAGTGGGGTGAGATGGGGTGGGGGCGAGGGTGGTCTTGGCAAGAATTCTCACAGCAACAGACAGTGCACTCAGCTGGGTCTGACTAGAGGGTCTAAACAGAGCAGGGGGACTAGAAAGACCCCAGGTCAGGGCGGGGCGGCGCCCAGCCAGGTTAGAAACAGACCGGAGGCTCTGACTCTGCCCGTCCGCACCTTCTAGCTGGCCAACCACAGGTGACCCTGCTGCCCACACCCAACGTCAGTGGGCTGAGTCAGGAGTTTGAAAGCCACTGGCCAGAGATCGCAAACAGGTCCCCGTGTGTGGCTGGCGTCATCCCTGTCATCTACTACAGTGTCCTGCTGGGCCTGGGGCTGCCTGGTGAGTGGCGAGCTGGGGTCTGGGGACTTGGGCTTGGCCAGAAATGGGGATCCTCCTTCAATGGGTGCCAGTCCTCTGTGTTTGACCCCTGAGGCCCTGGATCATAGACCCCTGGTCTTTCCTTGCCATTGTCAGGGTGTTCTGGGTCACTGGAGGGGAATAAAAGTAAGGGGCTAGGATTGGGGGTGCTCACAGCTAAACCCAAGTTTTCCCCAGAAGTGAGCACTCTCTTAAGATAACAAAATTCACATAGGAGCTGGCTCAGCTCATTACAAAGCTCCCCATGCTGCCCATGCCATCAGAGAGCAGAGCTTGGGGCAGAGGTGGGTGTGTGGATATGGGAAGGGCGAGTGGTCTTGGCCCTGGGGGTTTCCCCAAGTCCAGTAGCTAAACCCATACCTGTGTCTAGGGATGCCTCCATTCTGGAGGACACAGAAAACCTAGAAAGGACTTGGAGGACAATGCCATAGGACAGGTGGCTTTTTTTTTTAAATTTTATTTTTTGAGATGGATTCTTGCTCTGTCACACAGGCTGGAGTGCAGTGGTGTGATCTCTGCTCACTGCAGCTTCCACTTCCCAGGTTCAAGAAATTCTCCTGCCTCAGCCTCCCAAGGAGCTGGGATTATAGGTATGCACCACCATGCCTGGCTACTTTTTGTATTTTTTAATAGAGATGGGGTTTCTCCATGTTGGTCAGGCCGATCTCAAACTCCTGACCTCAGGTGATCTGCTCACCTTGGCCTCCCAAAGTGCTGGATTACAGGCGTGAGCCACCACGCCTGGCCAGGACAGGTGGCTTCTGAGGACACCCTGCCATGTGCACTTACCTGTGTGTAACTGCAATACAGTCAGTGGCCTGCAGTGGATGGACAGGACAGAGCTGGCCTGGGTTGCCTTCTGGGCAAAGTGGGGTTTCAGAAGGATCTGGAAGGAGAAAAAAGAGAAGCCAGCTCAGCCTCTGCACATGCAGATGGGGAGGGGTGTTGGCGACACCTTGGAAAGCAGAGTCTGAGCTCTCTTCTGATGCCTCTCCCCTCCCTCACCTCGGCTGCCATCAGTCAGCCTCCTGACCGCAGTGGCCCTGGCACGCCTTGCCACCAGGACCAAGAAGCCCTCCTAATACTACCTTCTGGCACTCACAGCCTCGGATATCATCCTCCAGGTGGTCATCGTGTTCGCAGGCTTCCTCCTGCAGGGAGCCGTGCTGGCCCGCCAGGTGCCCCAGGCTGTGGTGCACACGGCCAACATCCTGGAGTTTGCTGCCAACCACGCCTCGGTCTGGATTGCCATCCTGCTCACGGTTGACCACTACACTGCCCTGTGCCACCCCCTGCACCATCGGGCCACCTCGTCCCCAGGTCGGACCCACCAGGCCATTGCTGCTGTCCTGAGTGCTGCCCTGTTGACCGGCATCCCCTTCTACTGGTGGTTGGACGTGTGGAGAGACGCCGACTCACCCAGTACGCTGGATGAGGTCCTCGAGTGGGCTCATTGTCTCACTGTCTATTTCATCCCTTGTGGCGTGTTCCTGGTCACCAACTCGGCCATCGTCCACCGGCTACGGAGGAGGGGCCAGAGTGGGCTGCAGCCCCGGGTGGGCAAGAGCACAGCCATCCTCCTGGGCATCACCACACTGTTCACCCTCCTGTGGGCACCCCGGGTCTTTGTCATGCTCTACCACATGTACATGGCCCCTGTCTGCCAGGGCTGGAGGGTCCACCTGGCCTTGGATGTGGCCAACATGGTGGCCATGCTCCACACGGCAGCCAACTTCAGCCTCTACTGCTTTGTCAGCAAGACTGGATTCCGGGCCACTGTCCGACAGGTCATCCACAATGCCTACCTGCCCTGCACTTTGGCACCACAGCCAGAGGGCATGGCGGTGAAGCCTGTAATGGAGCCTCCAGGACTCTCCAAAGGGGCAGAAGTGTAGAGGAGGGGCCCAGCTGGGGAGCTCAGGATGTCTCATGGCCACATGTACTGGGGCCTTTGAGGTTGTGCCCAAAAAACGTTTATCAACAGCTTGCTTTCCTTGGGTGGGGGTGGAGGCTCCTCCCTTGGGTGTGGCTCCCAGGTAGAGAGGAGGACAACTTAGCCAATTCTTACGTTTGCTTCACCAGCAATCCCTATTTCCTGGGAAGATGAAAGGGCACTGCCAGGCATGGGCTAATAGCATCAGTGCTGTGGGTATTCCTTTGCGGGGGGGCATTTTGCCTGGCTCATCATGAATGCCAGATTAATGTTGGTTGAATGGATAGAAAAATGGACAGATGGAGGCCGGGCGCAGTGGCTCACGCCTGTAATCCCAGCATTTTGGGAGGCCGAGGCGGGTGGATCACGAGGTCAGGAGATTGAGACCACAGTGAAATGCTGTCTCTACTAAAAATACAAAAAGTTAGCTGGGCGCAGTGGCGGGCGCCTGTAGTCCCAGCTACTCGGGAGGCTGAGACAGGAGAATGGCGTGAACCCGGAAGGCGGAGCTTGCAGTGAGCTGAGATCCAGCCACTGCACTCCAGCCTGGGCGACAGAGTGAGACTCTGTCTCAAAAAAAAAAAAAAAAAAAAAAAAGAAGGAAAGAAAAATGGACAGATGGATGGATAGATGGATGGACGGATGGATGGATGGATGGATGGACGGATGGATGGATGGATGCGAATTGTCTCCAGCCCACCCCCGTTTCCTGGTGCCTGCCTCTCATTCCCTGAATGGATCACCTCTCCAGCTCCTAGTGGCAATGCCAGAGTTTGAAAAGGAAGATATTTTCAGGACTGAAGGCATTTCTTAGGCTGGGGAAACAAAGAAGTTGAGCTGAGCCATGGGAGGGGGCTTCTTGGGGGATAAAAGCCCCCAGGGCCAGCCAGAAAGGGGTGATCTTAAATCAGATGTAAGGAGCCCAGGCCCACAGAAGACACAGCCCCTTAGGTCTCAAACACCCTCGTTTGATTCCACATTACTCCCTGCCCTAAGCCAGTAAAGGTTCATGGGCCCAGAACCAGCACTGGGGCTATAGTTTTTGTTGTTGCCAATGAGGAGAAAGAAAATGGTCTCTTAACCCAGGGTACTGGGAGAACAGGAAAGGAGGACCTAGCTGGAGATGACCCTGAGCTTCTGCTGAGCCCCCCGAGCCCACGCCCCTTGGGGAAAGGTCTTTTCCTCCACCACTGGGAGGCGGGAGTTGGCAGAGCGCATCAGAGCCATGAGGAGCTCTGCTCCCCACCCTCAGCCTCGACAGGGAGCCTCTCCAGGGCCCCTCTCTCCTCTCAGCACCACCATCCCGGAGAGGCAGCTGGGAGAGATTAGCAGATGGAACTCCCACCTGCTCCAGGCTGTGGGTAAACACATTAGCAGCTGAGCTAGGACCACTTTCTGCTCCCTGGTCAGGCTGAGCTGACCTTTGTCCTGAATGGGAGGTTCAGACCTGCCCCCACCCTCTTAGTGGGATGACATCAGTGAAAGAGCCGTTTGTGCACCCATCACACAGTCAATGCAGAATCAATGCTTGGCTTTCCACTTTGCCTCTCTGCTTCTCCCCAGAGCAGGGATGTCCAGACAGGGAGGTTCAGCTAACCCAGAAAGAGGATGATGTGGGTTTCCAATGCATTAGCCATGATTCTCAACTCCAAAAACCTCTGAAAACCAAAACGTTTCCAAAATTTGCCACAAACACATTTAGCGGCACAGCGTGAGCCGATGTGAGCTGATTTCTGGTCCCGATGTTGTCCTGTGATTGTGAGTCCTGCCAGCCCCACCCGGGACTGTTAGTGGAGTGATCACGAACTACTGTCCACACCCCACGGAATCGTGATTGAACGCGCACCACTAGAACCACACAGCACCTTCCTCTGCTCTGATGGATTCTGAATTCCAAGACACACGTGGTGCCAAGTTCAGAGAAAGGATTGAGGACCTGTAAGCCCAACACTTCTGCTCCAGGGTGGTGCACACTGACCCTGAGCAGGTGTTGAGGATGGAGGACCCCCCCACACACACCTCTGTGTGCACACACAGATGTGTCCCCAGGCAGGGTTGATGCACCTGCACTTTATTCTTTGCTTAAGGAGGAGGGGGATGCAAATGCAGGTACCCAGGGAGGGAGAAGGCCCACCGGAGGACCAGATAATGTTGGCCCTAGCCCAGCCTGAGCCTGCCCTACAGAAGCAGGCACGGGAAGAAAGCACAAAGTTCCATGGATGAAGAACTAAATGGAACAACCTGCAGGGACCCTGCAGGAGAGAACCCAGTATCAGGGAAGAGCATCTGTGTCTCCATGGATGGCAACAGCAGCTGGGTCTAGGCCAGAGGCAGGATGCCTTCCTCAGCTGGCTGGGGGGCTGTCTTCCAGGAAGCCAGCTGCAAGATTAGCTCACCTGTCTCTGAGCACCAGTGAAACCAGGAACTTCCAGAAACTGCTGGGGAAGCTCTTTCAAGACACAGTTTTGTTTTGTTTTGTTTCGTTGACACCCAGTCGCTCAGGCTGGAGTACAGTGGTGCCATCTCAGCTCACTGCAACCTCCGCCTCCCGGGCTCAAGTGATTCTCCTGCCTCAGCCTCCCGAGTAGCTGAGACTACAGCTGCCCACCACCACATCCAGCTAATTTTTGTGTTTTTAGTAGAGACGGGGTTCCACCATGTTGGCCAGGCTGGTCAAGACAATTTTGCATTGAGCCACCATAACCCTGGTGTTAATATTGCTATAACCTCACTTGTACCAACAGGCTGGGGCAATATCAGTGTTTTCAAACAACCCTGCATACGGAGTATTGTAACTGTTTTACAAATTTAGGAAATTGAGGCATAGAGAGATTAAATGGTATGCCCCTAGCCCAAAGCTGCTCAAGAGCAACACTGAGACTCAAACCCAAGACTCCTGGTTCCTGGTCCATTGTCTGTTCCATCCCACACCTTGCAGGTGCTCTCAGATGTAGAAGATTAGAGGCAGACCACTCTCGGGGATCTTTTGCATTGCTTAGAACTTTCTAGTGCTGGGCTTATCAGATTTGAGAACCAATATCACATTTTCCTAATAAAATGCATTAGGTGGTCAGGCGCGGTGGCTCACGCCTGTAATCCCAGCACTTTGGGACACATGTGGTGGGTGGATCTCTTGAGGTCAGGTGTTGGAGACCAGCCTTGCCAACACAGTGAAACCCCATCTCTACTAAAATATACAAAAACTAGCTGGGCGTGGTGGTAGGCACCTGTAATCCCAAGTACTCGGAGGCTGAGGCAGGAGAATCGCTTGAACCCAGGAGATGGAGGTTGCAGTGAGCTGAGATCACACCATAGAAGCACCGTGGAACTCCAACCTGGGCAACAAGAGTGAAACTTCGACTCAAAAAAAAAAAAAAACAAAAAACACATTAGGTAACAGTTTCTTTTTAGCATTTGTGTAACCTTTAATAAAATGAAGTGATCATCGCCTTGGTAAGCACGTCACTGAAATGTAAATGAAAAGTATTATTAAATCTGCCAATCTCTCAACTGGCTTCTAGAGGAGAGAAAGACTTAAATGGTTTCAGTTTATCCTTCTTCCCTTCTCCCTACATAGCCTACCCACTCATCTGCTGAAATATCTTAGCTAAAGAAAATCCTTTTTGAAATTCTGAGTTTCTTTCCTAACAATTCCCACCGCACGTTTGATGTGCTGGTTGATCTTACTGTCTATCATTCATCATTTGTTAATATCTAAGGATGGTTATTGCTCACATGTCTTTCATTTCTTCCCAAGGGTATATATGATTTTTGCTGTTTGGAAGTTGGTTGACAAATTGTTTTCTGGACTTTATTAGTTTTCAAGGGCTGCCATAAAAAAATACCACAGACTGGGTGGCTTAAACAACATATGAGTTTTTGTTTGTTTGTTTGTTTTTGAGATGGAGTCTTACTCTATCGCCGAGGCTGGAGTGCAGCGGCACAATCTCGGCTCGCTGCAACCTCCACCTCCTGGGTTCATGTGATCCTGCTGCCTCAGCTTCCCAAGTAGCTAGGACTACAGGCATGCATTACCACGCCTGGCTAATTTTTGTATTTTCAGTAGAGACAGAGTTTCGCATGTTGGCCAGGCTGGTCTCAAACTCCTGACCTCAAGTGATTCACCTGCCTCAGCCTCCCAAAGTGCTGGGATTACAGGCGTGAGCCACCATGCCTGGCCAGAAATGTGTTTTCTTACAATTCTGGAGGCTGGAAGTTCAAAACAATGTATCGACCAAATGTAGTGGCTCACACCTATAATCCCAGCACTTTCGAAGGCCAAAGCAGGGGGGATCACTTGAGCCCAGGAGTTCAAGACCAGGCTAAACAGCATAGCAAGACCCTGTCTCTACAAAAAATACAAAAATAGCTGGATGTAGCGAAGGATCACCTGAGCCTAGGAGGTCGAAGCTGCAGTGAGCCAAGACCACACCACTGCACCCCAGCCTGGGCGACAGAGTAAAGGGCAAACTTGTCTGAAAAGAAAAAGAAGAGGGTGTTAGCTTGGGTTTCTTCTGAGGCCTCTCTCCTTGCCCTGCAGAAGGCCAGCTTCTCCCTGTGTCCCCACATGGCCTTTCCTCCGTGCACACCTCCAGTGTCCCTGCGTGTCCTAATCTTTTCCTATAAAGACGCCAGTCAGGTTGGATGAGAGCCCATTGTAGCAGGCTCATTTGAACTTCATCACCTCTTTCAAGGCCCTGTCTCCAAATGCAGTTCCATTTTGAGATACTCGGGGTTAGGTTTTCAACATATGGATTTGGGTCGGGGAAAACTCTGAGTATTTTAAAGACAAATGTTCCTTGGCTGTGGATCCAGGCTTTAATAAAAGTCACTTTTCTCCTGGCTGTATATGAACTGTCCCCACTTTTCTCTTCTCCTAGGCTGGCATAACGGACTCAAAGCCAGTCTCATATCTTTAAACATGATCTCTCCTTTCTTCCTGGAAGATCTTGAAGTTTTTGAAGATTCAACCTTGTTGAACAGGTACCTGGAGGTGGGCCTCTTAATTTCCACACTGAGAGTATCTTTTCATTCAGAAAAGGTTATTTTCTTTCTCGTTCATTTTCTTCCTTCCTTCCTTCCCTCCCTCCCTCCTTCCGTCCCTCCCTCCCTGCCTCCCTCCCTCCTTCCTTCCTTCCTTCCTTCCTCTCTCTCTGTTTCTTTCTTTCTGAATGGGGGTTGCACCACGTTGCCCAGGCTGCTCTTGAACTCCTGGGTTCAAGTGATGTGCCTGCCTCGGCCTCCCAAAGTGCTGGAATTACAGGCCTCTTTTCCTTTTCTGAGACGGGGTCTCGCTCTGCCACCCAGGCTGGAGTGCAGCGGCACGACCATGGCTCACTGCAGCCTCAACCTCCCAGGCTCAAGCAATTCTCTGGCTTCAGCCTCTCAAGTAGCTGGGACCACAGGTGTGCACCACCATGCCTCGCTGATTTTTTTTTTTTTTTTTTTTTTTTTGTAGAGACGAGGTGTCCCTGTGTTGTCCATGCTGGTCTCCAACTCCTAAGCTCAAGCGATCCTCCTGCATCAGCCTCCCAAAGTGCCAGGATTACAGGTGTGAGCCACAGCACTGGCCTTCTTGATTTTCTTAATCACAATTGGGTTTCGGGCCCCCTTTTCCCTTGGTCACTCTTAAGTGCTCTCTGGCAGGGTGTCCTGCTGCTGCTGGCACATTTTCTGGGTTCCTCATCGCTCAGATCTCAAGCAGCTCTTTCCCTCTGTGTTGAGTTTCCCAGTTGCTCCGGTTAGCAGCGCTATCACTGCACACTCCCCTTAGCAGCACGTTGCTTTCTTTTTCTCTTTTTTTTTTTTTTTTATGAGATGGAGTCTTGCTATGTCGCCAAGGCTGGAGTGCAGTGGCGCAATCTCGATCTTGGCTCACTGCAACCTCTGCCTCCTGGATTCAAGCAATTCTCCTGCCTCAGCCTCCCGAGTAGCTGGGATTACAGGTGCGTGCCAGCATACCCAGCTAATTTTTGTATTTTTAGTAGAGACGGGGTTTCACCATGTTGGCCAGGCTGGTCTCGAACTCCCGACCTCAGGTGATCCGCCTGCCTCGGCCTCCCAAAGTGTTGGGATTACAGGTGTGAGCCACCCTCGCCCCGCCTTAGCAGCACATTTCTTTTTGTCTCTGGAATGGATATCAATGCACCCAGGTTGCTTCCGGGGCGTGGTCTCAGGCCCCACCGCACGCGCAGCCTCTGCCCCTCTCTCTGACTCCCATGCTCACTTTGGTCCTCCCCCATGAGTGCTCTGCTCCTCTTCCCCTTTCCCTCTTTTTTTCAGTCCGAAAGAGGAGACATGCTGGCTGGATAAAAGGGAGCCACATCTGTTGCTTCTGCTCTGGGATCTTTCATAGGAGCGCAAGTCCGCAGACATGAGTGTCCCTTGATTCTGACAAGGTGACAAGGCTCCCTTCCTCTCACCGTGCCCGGGCCTAGGAGATGGCTTACCAATGGTGGGGTGGGTGACATGATGGGGACAGGGAGACAAGCTTCCAGAGGGATCGTGCAGAATCCATGTAGCACCCTGGCCCAGAAAGCAAGACCATATTTTCCAAATTAAGCATTTAGCCAGCTGGGCACAGTGGTTCAGGTCTATAACCCTAGCACTTTGGAGGCAAGGCAGGAGAATGAATGACTTGAGCCCAGGTGTTTGAGACCAGCCTGGGCAACGTGGCAAAACCCTGTCTCCACCAAAAATAAAAATAAAAAAAAAATTAGCCGGGCGTGGTGGCGGGCACCTGTAATCCCAGCTGCTCAGGAGCCTGAGGTGGGAGGATCACTTGAGCCCAGGAGTTTGAGGCTGCAGCGAGCTGAGATCACACCACTGCACTCCAGCCTGGATGACAGAGCCAGACCCTGTCTCAAAAAAAAAGAAAATATTGAGCCCTTTGGTTGGCCAGATTACAGAGGTGCTGGCTGGCAGGGACCAAGGGACAGCCCTTGGCTTGGGGGTGTCTTGGAAATCTTGCTTCCCTGGTCTCCTTGTCGCTGGGGGTGGCCTGAGCTCCCTGGCGGGTTTTCTGCCCACCTCCTCCTTTTGCAGGTCCCTGTCAGCTCAGACAGCAGGGGGCGCTGCATGACTGGCTGGACGATCAGGCCAGGGCGTGGGAGGGCGGGCCTTTAAGCCAGGTTCAAAGGAAGATCCGAGTTACTCCAAAGAAACTGCCTGCCCCGGGCCGGCAGCCAGCACCGAGTAGTTGGGTGGGAGGGCTTTGTACCCGCTGTCAGTCTCTTCCACCCTAAAGCCACGTCTGCCACGCTGGGGTTGGCCAGCCCCAGGGCTGCAGGGCCCTGCAATTTTCTCAGATGACTTTGGTGGTTTCCTGTGCACAGTGGTGTGAAGGGCCCTTTCATGGTTCATCGCCCTCCTCTCTCCACTCTCCTCGGCAGGGTCCTGCCAGCCCCTCCTGCTGGCCTCGGGTTCTGCTCACCTGCCCTCCCCACTCTGGGGAGCTTGGCCTGCCAGGCTACAGAGCCCCAGGGCTTCAGTCAGCGTCTCTGGGGTCCGGCTGCCCCCCGCCCCAGTGGCTCCACCTGGATCCACCCAGGTCAGTGGTTCCTGTTCACGGCAGCCTTGGGCATCCTGCCCTCCAAGGGAGTTTGGGCCTTCGCAGGGGTCCCACCCAACAGGATAGAGAAAGAGGAAGGTGAGGAGGGGAGATGGCCAAAGCCTGCGGTGGGTCATGAGCAGTGGCGGACAGGGGACCCTGGGGGGCTGTTCCTGGAGGTGGCCTAGAGCTGACACCCTCCCTCTGTCACCAGGCAGGAGTGGGAGAGTCTTTCCCCCTCCCTGCTTCCCCCCACCCCAACCCTCTCCAGTCCACCACCCACCAGACCTAGCTAGCAGGGCCTGGTGAACCTCTGGGGTGCCTTTCGGGGGGCACACAGGCAGCTCTCAGTGAGGGGCCGTGCTGAGTGCTGCCACTTGGGAAAGAGGTGAGGTGAGGGGTAACCCAGAACCCTGCCTTGAGTCACCCACCTCCTCTATCTGAGGCCTGCACACCTCACTTCAGGGGCCTGGGAAGAGGCCCACCTGGGGGAAGGTGCGTTCCCTGCCTGGCCTCCCTCACCTTCTCTTGGAAAGAGAGTTGAGGTCTTTCAGTTCTTTCTGGAGAAAGTGGGTCCGGGCCTGACTTTGCCAGAGGATCGCCATGAGATCTGAGCTCTCCTGACTCAGTTTCCTCTTTCTGAGCAGTGGAGGTGGGCTGAATGGGAGGCGACAGTAAGGGCACTCGAGGTCTCTTTCCCACAGACCAGCCCCCTCCCAGAATCCCAGGACCCCGTCCTCCCAGCCTGGCATGAGGGGTCGACTCCTCCCATCCCCCAGCTGAGCCCGGGTGGGACTTGGGTACCCCCACTTCCCACTGCTCCTTCCAGCCTGCCCTCTCTCCACGGTGCTGGAGGTGAAAGAGTTAATCACATCTGTGGCGGCTCCTTCCAGGACTCCTCCAAGATATATATTTAGCAGGCGGGGCGGGGTGGGGCGGGAGAGGCGTGCCAAGATGCCCTGGCACCGCAGCCCCTGCTTTACCACACCACTCTTCGGAGGGAGGGGGAGGCAGGCAGTGCCACAGGAGCTGGGTAGGATGGAGGAAGGGACCTATCTAGATGGAGGGAAGGGGCAGGTACAGGAGTTGGCTTTAAGTGGCTTTAACCACAGCCTAGGGAAGGCTGCGGTCTCAGAGAGGACTTTGAGGCCCTGTGTGTGGGGTTGCGGGAGGAGGTTGCTCTGTATCCATGAAAGAAGGACCCAATGACTCTGTCTCCCAGGGATGTAGAAGGATTGTGAAAAAGGGCTGGAAACAGCTTAACGGTGAAGGTGATGGGGCAGGGCTGGCTGGAAGAGCTTCTACCACCTATTGAAATGGTTGGGATCCCTGACCAGGGAGCACCGTGGGAGCATAGCCCTGGCCAGTCCAGGTGACCACCCTCTCAGAGCTGTGCTTTCATTCTGGGACAGCAGCCCTGGTGTGGCCAGTGGAGACAAGAGCAGACAGGTTTTTCTATGTCCTCCTTGGAGATTATTTCCAAGGACTCTGCCCTCAGGGAGAGCAATGTATTCTGTAGGTAACCACTAGGCAGGACTGGTTGCTAAGGGCTGTGTTTTGACTTTAAGTGGGGAAACCTGTGATTCACCTTATTCCAATTCCTCCAAGTACCTGGGACCTCTGGAGGTTCAGTTCACAAGGAAGATGTTTGGTTTGCTCACTTGTTTTTTTAACAGGAGTGTCTGTACCCTCCCTAGGACCCAAGAATAACTCTGCAGATCTTGGCTTCCCAGCCCCAGGATTGTCCCCAGGGACCAGGACAAAGGGCTTGGTCCTATTGGCTTGTCTCCGTGGCCCCTCCCTTCTTCTTCTTCCCAGGTGAATGGATCAGCTCAGTTAGACCCAAGAGAGCCTCATGCTTGTCCTAGACCTCATTTTCCTGACCCAGTGGCATTCCAGCCACACCTGCTAAGGCCTTGGGTACCTGCGCATCAGAGTAGCAGCTCCTCCAGCTGGCAGAGAGACTTGATTTGCCACAGTTAGGAGCAGCCCACTCTGGAAGCAATCCAGGGTTCGCTTGCCACCCAGCCATGCCAGCTGATCCTGTTTTGATTCCCCTAACCAGGGGCCATCACTTTTCTAGAACTTTCTGTGTCGTGCCATGCCAGCTGATCCTGTTTTGATTCCCCTAACCAGGGGCCATCACTTTTCTAGAACTTTCTGTGTCGTGCCATGCCAGCTGATCCTGTTTTGATTCCCTTAACCAGGGGCCATCACTTTTCTAGAACTTTCTGTGTCATGAACCCTCAGGGAGGCAGCTAATGCAACCCTTTCCCAAAGGGCCCTCTCTTAATACCTGCAAATTATAAAGACACTATTTGACTTGATATTATTTCTGGAGGAAAATAAAAGTAAGTCAATAAAGGCACATAAACTGCTCTGTGATTTGAGGCAAAGCGAATACAAAAGCCCGGGATTCCACGCCCTTCTGCCACAGCCACTCACCATGTGATCTTGAGAGGGTCCTTTCTAATCTCAGAGTCTCAGTTATCTTACCTGTAAAATGTGGAGGTTGAGCTACATTAAATCTGTGGTCACTTCTATTACCCAACTTCGTCCAGGCACAGTGGTTCATGCCTGTAATCCCAGCACTTTGGGAGGCCTAGGCAAGCGGATCACTCGAGGTCAGGAGTTCAAGACCAGCCAGGTCAACATGGTGAAACGCCATCTCTACTAAAAATACAAAAATTAGCTGGGCGTGGTGGCGGGTGCCTGTAAGGGCAGGTGCTGAGGTGGGAGAATTGCCTGAACCCATGAGGCAGAGGTTGCAGTGAGCCCAGATCTCGCCACTGCACTCCAGCCTGGGTGACAGAGGGAGACTCCGTCTTTAAAAAATAAATAAATAAAATAAAATAAAATAAATGTTACCAAACTTCAATTCCCCGTGAAGCACCTAAGCCTTAGTTCAGAGTAGAAGCAGGAGAAACAGAGCTCGCTGATGGGAGGCACCTAACAGAATACAGACAGCCCGTGAGCATCTCCATGTGCCAGGCACTGGGCTCTGTGTTTTTTTGTCTGTTTTTCTTTATTTAGAGGATGGGGTCTTGCTATATTGCCCAGGCTAGTCTTGAACTCCTGGCCTTAAGCAATCCTTCGGTTTCTGCCCCCAAAAATGCTGGGATTACAGGCATAGGCTACCACACCCACCCCCCAGACTCAGTTTCTTTCTCTCTCTTTTTTTTTTTTTTTTTTTTTTGAGATGGAGTTTTGCTCCTGTCACCCAAGTTGGAGTGCAATGGCACGATCTCGGCTCACTGCAACCTCCGCCTCCGGGGTTTAAGCAATTCTCCTGCCTCAGCCTCCCAAGTAGCTGGAATTACAGGTGCCCACCACCACGACCAGCTAATTTTTGTATTTTTAGTAGAGACAGGGTCTCACCACATTGGCCAGGCTGGTCTCAAACTCCTGACCTCAGGTGATCCACCCGCCTTGGCCTCCCAAAGTGCTGGGATTACAGGCATGAGCCAGCACACCCTGCCAGGCCTCGTTTCTTATATGCACTGTCTCATTCTGTTCTCACAATAACCCTACGAGACAGGAATTCTTGTTGTGTCCATTTTATACATGGACATACTGAGGGCCAGAGAGTTTAAGCAATTTGACCAAAGAACACTAGTTAGTGGGGGAAACAGGATTTGAATCGGCCGGTTGCTCTCTGCCTTCTGTACATCTAGCCATTGTGTGCAAGGCATAGGGAGATGCTAGTGTTAGCAGAGCCTGGATCTAGAAGGCAGGTTCAAGGTGAAGTCAGTCAGTCTTTTGTGTGTCTGAGCACACAGGAGCACATACCCCTTAACTCTAATGCTGGGAGTTAGATAAAAATGATGAGTAGTTTGGTGTGGCCGGGACCTACTGGGTAGAAAGGGGGTGATGGAAGATAACACTGGAATGATGGGCTGGTACTGACACTGAAGGTCTTCATACAGCACACTGAGCTCTTGAGGGTTCTTAGGGGTATGTTCTAGAAAGATCGTGCTGGTGGTATTAGGGAGGATGAACTGATACGTCAGGAGGCCAGAGACCCCCTAGGAGTCCAGAGGGATAGCCCAGGCGAGAGACAGGGAGGCCAGGGAGCAGCTGGAGGGGCACCAGAAGCCTCTGCAGGGTACACTGGGTTTGGAGGAGACCTGGGGGCAGAGGGAGGGAATGCTCACACCCTCTGTGGTCCCTGGAGCCCTTCTAGCGAGAAGGAGGATGGGGCAAGAGGCTTAGAGAGAGAAGCAGCAGCGCCCCACTCTGTCATGACATAATCCCCCAGGAGATTTGAGAATGGGGGCTTCAGCTACCCCTCCCCATGAGCATCCTGTGCCCATGGGGGCTTAGCCCTGGGTCCAGGGTTTCAGAGGTATCCCTCCGGGCTCTGGACATGTACCCAGAGGTGGTCGGTGGTCGGAAGGGAAGGGTGGTTGAGATGGACAGAGAGGCACTGCCCTGGCCGGCCTGGTAGCCTGGCCCCACCCTCTGAGGCTCTTCTTGCTTGGACCCCTTTGCCCCACTGCTTTCTTTCTTTCTTTTTTTTTTTTAGACAGAATCTTGCTCTGTCTCCCAGGCTGGAGTGCAGTGGCACAATCTCGGCTCACTGCAACCTCTGCTTCCTGGGTTCAAGCGATTCTCCTGCCTCAGCCTCCATGTAGCTGGGACTACAGGCGCCCACCAACACGCCCAGCTAATTTTTGTATTTTTAGTAGAGACAAGGTGTTGCCGTATTGGCCAGGCTGGTCTCGAACTCCTGACCTCTGGTGATCCTCCCACCTTGGCCTCCCAAAGTGCTGGGATTACAGGCATGAGCCACTGCACGCGGCCTATTTATTTATTTATTTATTTTTTTGAGACTGAGTCTCGCTCTATCGCCCAGGCTGGAGTGCTGTGGCACAATCTCAGCTCCCTGCAACCTCCGCCTCCTGGGTTCAAGTGATTCTCCTGCCTCAGCCTCCCGAGTAGCTGGGACTACAGGTGCCCACCATCACACCAAGTTAATTTTTTCTATTTTTAGTAAAGACGGGGTTTCACCATGTTAGACAGTCTGGTCTCCAACTCCTGACCTCAAGTGATCCGCCCGCCTCGGCCTCTCAAAGTGCTAGAATTACAAGCATGAGCCACCGCGCCCGGACTCCCTTTGCCCCACTTCTGATGCCAAGGGGCGCAGGGGCCTGTCCTTACAGGGCTCGCGTGGCTGCACATGAGGAGGCTGCCCCAAACCGGCGTCCACACCACAGCTCAGCTCAGTGGCCTGGAGGAAGCTCCCATGGTGATGTGGAGGCTCCAGCTGCTCTCCTGCCCATGGACTTTCCACCTCATATTTCTGGAGTTCTGGACTCTCACCAGCTCTTCCACACTCCCTAACTCCTCTACTCCAACGTGGAAATAAACAGAGAACATGAATGAGAAGGTGCAAAGGCCATGATTGAGGGCTTGCTGTATAACAAGGAGGCAGCCACCACCACCTGTGTTTGAGAGGGACTCAAAGGCGGGCAGGGTAGGGAAGTTTTCGGGTGACATAAGCCAAAAAGTGTCTGCGACAGAACTCGATTGATTTAGAGGATTATTTGCCAAGGTCGAGGACACGCCAGAGACAGAGAAACACAAGTTGCAGCAGGATCTGTGGCCTGTGCTTTTTCCAAAGAATTTTGAGGACTTCAACATTTAAAGAGGGGGCCGGGCATGGTCGCCCATGCCTATAATCCCAGCACTTTGGGAGGCCGAGGCAGGAGGATCACCTGAGGTCAGGAGTTTGAGACCCGGCTGACCAACATGACGAAACCCCGTCTCTACTAAAAATACAAAAATTAGCCAGGCCTGGTGGCGGGCACCTGTAATCCCAGCTACTTGGGAGGCTGAGGCAGGAGAATCTCTTGAATCCGGGAGGCAGAGGTTGCAGTTAGCTGAGATCATGATACTACACTCCAGCCTGGGCGACAAGAGCAAGACTCCGTCTCAAAAAAAAAAAAAAAAAAAAAAAATTTAAAGAGGGAAGAGCAGGAAGGAGGGGAAGGAAGAAAGGACAAAGGGAGGGAGAGCAGGCAGCAGGGGAAGGAAAAGGAAAAGGGAGGGAGAGCAGGCAATGAGAGAAGTGGTTATGTTCCTGTGAGGCTTTGATTAGTACTCACTGAATCCACATTTTACACATGAAAAGAGGTGTGCTTAATAAATCTATGTTTTACATAAGATAAAGTAAGCATGTGAAATGACAGCTATTTGGGAACAAAAGGAAGGTAGGTTTTTTGTTTGTTTTTGTGTGACTCAGCCAGGCATGGGGGCTCCCACCTGTTATCCCAGCACTTTGGGAGGCCGAGGCAGGGGGCTCACTTGAGCCTAAGAGTTCAAGACCAGCCTGGGAAACATGGCAAAACCCCATCCCTACACAAAACACAAAAAATTAGCCGAGTGTGGTGGCATGCACCTGTAGTCCTACCTACTTGGGAGGCTTGAGGTGGGAGGATCACCTGAGCTGGGAGGTCAAGGATGCAGTGAGCTGTGATTGTGCCTCTGAACTCCAGCCTGGGTGAGACTGAGACTCTGAAAAAAAAAAAAAAAAGAAGAAGAAGGAAAAGAAAGAAAAAAGAGAGAGAGAAGAAAGGAAAGGAAGAAAGAAGAAAAGAAAGGAAGAAGGAAGAATGAAAGAAAAGAGGAAAGAAAGAAAGAAAGAAAGAAAGAAAGAAAGAAAGAAGAGAAAAGAAAGGAAGAAGGAAAGGAGGGGAGGGGAGGGGGAAGGAAAGGGAAGCTTGAGGTTTACCTTGATGGAGGCTGTTGGCCTAGGAAACTGGAAGCAGCTCACTAGAAGAGGACAGGGCATCCTATGGGATTGGTTAGAGGGGCATATTTGGCTTTACTTTTTTTTTTTTTTTTGAGACAGTGTCTCACTCTGTTGCCCAGGCTGGAGTGCAGTGGTGCCATCTGGGCTCGCTGCAGCCTCAACTTCATGGGCTCAAGCAATCCTCCCACCTTGGCCTCCCAGGTAGCTGGGACTACAGGTGTGTGCCACCACGCCTGGCTAATTTTTATATTTTTTGTAGAGATAGGGTCTCGCTATGTTGCCCAGGCTGGTCTCAAATTCCTGGGCTCAAGAGATCCACCCGCATTAGCCTCCCAAAGTGCTGGAATCATAGGTGTGAGCCCCTGCATCCAGCCCATATTTGGCTTTTTCTTGGAAATGGGGACAAATTGGAAGCGGGGATGAGAATTAGGGAAACTGTCAATTAAAAATCAAATCCTGGCCACGTGGAGTCAATTGGTTGACTTCTTGGACCAGTCATTAGAGCTGGTCGCCTGACTTCCGCAAGTATGACTTGTAGCTAGCAGACAGCAGGCTGGCTTCCTGGGCTGGTTGTTGTAGAGGATGGTGGGGCTTCCTGGGCTGGTTGTGCAGATTGTGGGTCAGAGATCTATTTTTATGTCTGGTCTGGCCGCTGGCCATTTGTAGAGTCAGTCTTTCACCAGCAATCTGTGAGTATCATCCTAGTTTTTCAGACAAGTAAACTGGGAATCAGAAAAGTAAGCTGACGTAGCTAAGGTCACAGAACTAGTAAGTGTCAGAACCTGGACAGGAATCTGCCGGTTCTGAGCATTTATATGCTCAGCCTTCCACAGGCAAAGTTCACAGCTGACTCATTTTTGCCTCCTTGTCTCCCACTTTTAATTACCCCAGTACTTTGGGCATGTTCTCAATAAGTATTTATTGAATGAATGAATACAAATTTTTATGACGTCGGTGAGGAAACCAGAGAGGAAAGCCAGAAGAGAGTGAGGGGTCTTGGCTGAGGAGGCCCCTGTAATGAGAACAACGCCGCTGGGTTCTCTTGGCCACCTCTTCTCTGGCATCCTGCAAGAATCACAGGTCCTTGGTTGGAGCCTGGAACCACTGGCTGAGAGACTTGTGGGTCTGGGCCAGCTTGGCCAGGAGGGACCTGGCGTTGGTTCGGAAGGGTGAGAGTTGGGGGAGCGTGCACTCCACGGGGTTGCATTGTTATAATTAACATACTGGGGACGGCTGTCAGGTCTCACTGAGAGGAGGGGCAGTCAATGGTGGGGAAGGGCACTTCCTCCCAGGAGCTGCCTGGGGATCCAACCAGGTGGGGAGGGTCAGGAGCCTCAGGCACTACAGACGGCAGAATTCTAAGCCCGCCCCATGGACTCCATCCCTGTGCCCAGAGTTACTCCCTTGACCATATTGTAGGGCTACACAGTGAAAGGGATTTATGGTGTAAGAACGGTACCCCAGGGAAACAGCAGTGGCTGGGGAGGTCAGGTGGACCTGGGGGGCCAGGTGTCCAGGCTGCCTGTCCCACCATGTCCCAGACTGGCCTCGTGGCCCTAGGCCCCTCCCTAAGCCCCAGTTTCTACATCTGTGAAGTGAGGCGCTGGCCCAAGTAATCTAAACCTACCTATTGTGATCCAGATTCTTTTGAGCCCCAGGGAGGCCAGGATTAAGGCCGGCTCCCCTGGGTTCCAGCCGGTCAGGGGAGTGTGGGTGATTTCTTGGGCCTGTGGAAGGAAAGAAGCCGAAGAAATCACTCCTGAAAAGTGGCCACCATATGAGCGGGCTGGCTGGATGATCCCCGTGGCATCCTGGTCCCTCTCCCTCCTGCCTCAGTTCCTCTATGACCTCAAGATGGAAGAGCCACACCTATAAAGAAAAAAAGACTATCTGTGAGAAACAGGTGTGGCTGTTGATTTTTCCGAGGGCTTGGCTCAGCTTTGGGCTGAAAATCCCCAGGCCATCCACAAGGGGTGTGGTCACAACCAAATAAAGACTTCAGTCCCAGAGACTGGGACCATCCCATCAACCACAAAATATTATACAGGAGGAGCGTGAGTCAGGGACCCCTCACTGCCCCCACCTCAGTAGGTGGCCCTTCTGACTCTGCACTGCTGCTGCAGGAGATGGCAACACGAGGGTCTCCGCATGCAGCCTGCAGGCATCTCAGCTTCATGTCCTCAGCCTCCTCTCTTCCTTCTTTTCTCCAGGAAGGAGGCCAGCAGAAGGCTTGGGCCCTGAAAGCTAAAGGGAAAGGAATGCAACACGGGCCGGGCAGGAGCAGAAGGAGAGAGGAAAACAGTAGAGGGTTTTTTTGTTTTGTTTTGTTTTGTTTTGTTTTGTTTGAAACGGAGTCTTGCACTGTCACCCGGGCTGGAGTGCAATGGCGCGACACGATCTCGGCTCACTGCAACCTCCTCTTCCCAGGTTCAAGCGATTCTCCTGCCTCAGCCTCCCAAGTAGCTGGAATTACAGACACCTGCCACCACCCCTGGCTAATTTTTTGTATTTTTAGTAGAGACGGGGTTTCACTATGTTGGCCAGGCTGGTCTCAAACACCTGACCTCGTGATCCACCCACCTTGGCCTCCCAAAGTGCTGGGATTACAGGTGTGAGCCACCCCGCCTGGCCAACAGTAGAGGTTTGAAGATGTGAAGATGGAGTCCCTGGGAGAAAGGGGAGCCTTAGTGGTTTAGAAGCCAGAAGGTTTAGAGGAGACGGGATGAAAAAATGCAAAAACAAAGGAGTTGCGAGACAAAATGCTTCCCTGATAGAGCTGCTTGGTTGGTAACAACTCAAATTTGGCAAAAGGCACTCTTGGTTTCATCCTAGCATCTACAGTGGTCCTTACTGGGAGGAGAGGGAGCCTGGTCCAGAACCCTCTGTTGCCTCTCTGAGGTTCCAGCAGCAGTTCCCAGCCTCTCTCCTCCAGACTCTGGTCAATCGGATACCTTCCTTTGGCTTTGAAAGGGCAGACACATCCAGCCACACCAGTCTCACTGCCTTTGCTGTGCTAAATCCTGTCCAGCTGACACTGCAGTTTCTGGGCCCCACGGAATCTTGGCTCCCTGGGCCCTCTGATCACCTGCACCCCTTGTTCCTGCAGACAATCCTGCCATGCCTCTTGCTATCCCAGAGGGAAGGAAAGGCCACAAGACCAAGCAGATGGCTTTGCATGGGAGTTTCTAATTAAGTTGTTGGACTGCAAAAAGGGGTCCCCTCTTCAAATCTTCTAGAACCTGAAACTCGACAAGGGAAGGGAAGGCCAAGCTTGAGTCTGAGATATCAGCTCATGAGCTGGAAGAAGGGAGCTGCGCAAATGGTCGTTCTGCTCAGTGAGGCCCCAGGGCAAGGCCCTGCAGCTAAGAAAACGCTTTTGGTGGTTTTTACTGCAGGTGCCTACGTTCTTGTGTAACTGTAGGGGAGAGGGGCCTAGGTGAGGGGAGAGGAGGCTCCCGCTTGGCCTTGCTACAAATAATAGCATTGAAGGGAGCTAGAAGCATATTAAGCAAAGCCCTGGAAATGCGTTAAGGGCAGACTTTCAAGGAATCTGGATGCCCACAGCCAGGCAAGAGGCCAGGTTGAGAGATGGTTGTGGGATGCCCCGTGAGCAGAGTCCTCCCCCTCCTCTTTGCCCTGCCCTACCCTGCCCAATATCAGGCTATCTGCCGGGGACAGGCCAGGAGCTGCCTCTCTGGGCTGGGCACCATCTGGGTGGCCAGGAGGTGGGCTAGGGAATGCCCAGGAAGAGCCAAGTCCTGAAGTCACTGTGCCCAGGCCTGCCCTTCCCTAAGAGGGAGTATGGGGGGAGTGGGGAAGCAAGCAGGTGGGAGATTGGAGAACTCCAAGGCTGTCTTCAGGGCATGAGACTTCAGAGTTTGAGGGTGGGGGAGTATCAGGGAGGCAGGTTGGGACCATTAGTGGGTGAGATCCCTGGTAGTGGGACCAGGCAGGCTGTATTCCTTCCTTCCTTCCTTCCTTCCTTCCTTCCTTCCTTCTTTCCTTCCTTCCTCTTTCTCTCTCTTTCTCTCCCCCTTCCTTACCTCCTTCCTTCCTTCCTTTCTCTCTCTCTTTCTTCCTTCCTTCTTTCCTTCCCTTCTTTTTCTTTTTCCTTCCCTTCTTCTCTTTCTTTCCTTCTCTCTTCCTTCCTTCATTCCTTCCTTTCTTTGTTTCTTTATTTCTCTCCTTCCTTCCTTCCTCTCTCTTCTCTCCTTATTTTCTTCCTTCCCTTTTCTTTCTTTCTTTCTTTCTTTCTTTCTTTCTTTCTTTCTTTCTCTTCCTTTCTTTCTTTCTGTTTTTATTTTTTGTGCTAGGGTCTCACTTTGTCACCCAGGCTGGATGGAGTGCAGTGACACGACCACAGCTCACTGCAGCCTCCACCTCCCACCTCAGCCTCCTGAATAACTGGGACTCCAGGCACACGCCACCGCACCTGTGGCAAATTTTTAAATTTTGGTAGCATCTGGGGGTCTCACTGTGTTGCCCAGGCTGGCCTCGAACTCTTGGGCTCCCAAAGTGCTGGGATTCCAGGTGAGAGCCACCGCACTGGCCACCAGAGTGTATTTCTTTTGGGTTCAGAGTGCTCTGCACAGGCTTGAGCCTCTCTTCAGGATGTATGGTCTCCATGGGGCTCTGAGGATGTTCAATGAAGTGTACATGAAACAATTGGCTTGGGCTGAGCTTCTGCACGAGGCCCAGCAGACCAAACCGAAATGGAGTCACTCATGCTGAAGTTCTGCGTCACCTAGTTGACACTAAGTTGTTTATCTGACATTCTGAGACATCAGGAGAGTGAGGAATAATAGCCAGATCCCCAAACAGGCTAGTTTTAGCCGGCATGATAAGGAAGTCCCCTCTGCTTTAATCTTACAAGGAAAATAACTTTGAAATCTGAGGTTTGTTCTGTTTCTGCTTTCAAAGCCAACCTCTACTGCTAAGCTCAATCCGAACACTCATTCTCTTGTGTAAGGTGAGATATTGCCCAATTCTAGAATCCAAGTAAAAGCCGATTAAGATCTTTAAATTTGTTGTAATTTTGTCTTTTGACAAGAGAAACAAGCTTGCAGGGGGAGGGGCCATTTCCTCTGTGTCTCTAGATCTCCTGTGTATACGGGAAGAGCTGGGACCAGGCTCAGCGATCACCTCACCACGGTTGGGTGCAACCAAGTGGGGCAACTCTTTGGCCAGAAAGCAAAAGTCTTTTTAGCTTCAGTGTAGGCCTTTCTGGGTCCCAGACCCACAGCTTCAAGCACTATGGGAATCGGAATTCTTAGATGGCTTCACGATCTCTGTCCCTGGGTATGTTACTCCCTTGATGATATTATATTATATGGCAGAAGGAATCTGCAGTGTAATTAACATTATCAATCAGTTGATCTCCAAGTAGGTCAGTTATCTGAGTGGGCTGGATCTAATCCCACAAGCTTATTAAAAGCAGAGAGTTTCTCCAGTAGCAGAAGGGAAGTCAGAGAGATTCTAAGGACAAGAAGAACTGGATGCACGTTCACTGGCTTTAAAGATGCAGGAAGCATTACATGGAAAGGACTTGTGAACAGTCCCTAGGAGCTCAGAGAGACCCCCAGCCAGCGGTCAGCAAGAAAACAGGAACCTCAGTCCTGCAACCACAAGGAAGTGGGTTCTGTCAACAACCTAAGTGAACCTGGAAGTCGATTCCTCCCTAGAGCCTCTGGATGAGACCCCAGGCTGACCAACACCTTGCTTTTGGCTTCCTGATGTCCTAAGCAGAGACCCAGTGAAGCCTGCCCCAGACGTCTAACCTACAGAACTGTGAGCAAATAAATGGCTGCTAAATATGTGGCAATTTGTTATGCAGAAATAATACCTAATACAGGTGCCTGCACAGAGACGGTTCCAGGGCATGGATGTTGATCCCAGGGGAGGAGGCAAAGGAGGCCTTCTGATCTCTCCCACAGCCTTGAAGTTGCAGCCTCACCCTGCACTCTGGCTGTGCCCCTCCTCCACAGAGAACCGTCCACATCTTTGCTCACACAGCTTCTGCCAGAGGCCCAAGCTTCTGTGCTCAGGCTGGGAAGTTTGGGCGTGAACTATGTACAGATAAACCAGTTGCAGGGGAATCGCACAGCTTCTTGTTATCATTATCCAGGTTTCTTATTAGTTTTTTTCTCTGTTAATTTGCCCCTGTATTTCTGCCCAGTTCTGATGCTGTTGGATCTTCCAATCCTTGGCAAAAGCAAAATCCTTTCTAGCAAGTTACTCAGGCAGGACTCCCTAATTAAAGACCCAGAGTGGCCAGGCGTGGTGGCTCATGCGTGTAATCCCAGCATTTTGGGATGCCAAGGCGGGTGGATAGCTTGAGCCTAGGAGTTTGAGACCAACCTGGGCAACATAGGGAGACCCTGTCTCTACAAAATATAAAAATAAATTAGCTGGTCCTGGTAGCATGCACCTGTAGTCCCAGCTCTTGGGAGGCTGAGGTGGAAGGGTTGCTTGAGCCCAAGAAGTTGAGGCTACAGTGCACTATGATCATGCCACTGCACTCCCGCCTGGGTGACAGAGTGAGACCCTGTCTCAAAAACAAAAACTCAAAATGAGTTGCTGTCTCTCCCGGTCTTGTGACCTAAATAGCTTGATTTAGGACATGTGGCAGAGATGGTTAGCTGTCTACCAAAATCTGCATGCCCCTTTCATAGTCACTAAGAGCAGAGACTACATTTCCCAGCTGCCTTTGCAACTGGGTGTGTCCACGTGACAAATTCCTACCAGTAGAACGTGAGCAGAAAAGCTGTGCAGCCCCTCTGAGCCAAGGCATCAGAAGCAAGTGTGCTTCCTCCATCACTTCTCTCCTCTTTGCCAGCTGGATATAGGTACCAACAAGACCCTGGGGAAGGGGAGACCCCTGAGATAGAAAGAGCCTGGTCCCTGAATCACCATGTGGAGGAAAGCCACTGACCAATCAGGAACGCTCGTCTTGGTCTGTTATGTGAGTAAGAAATAAATTCCTAAGGTATTTGAGCTATTATACATTTGGGAGTCTATTTGTGACTGCTTTTTAGCTTACCCTTCATAATACACATCCCTCTTTGGCCCCCAGTGTAAATCAAGTTGTACAAGGTGCTGACTAAACTCCCAGGATGAAAACCTTCAAATATCCCTGTACCTCACTTTCCTCGGCTGGCTCCCATCCCTGTCTTGGTTCACACTGCTTGCTCCAAAGTCTGGCTGAGTCAGCTGGCCTGGGCCATCATCCATCTGCTGTCAAAGAGTGCCTGGCTCACAGCAAAAAGAACATTTATTCCCCCAAAACATAGGGTTCTTTTTTTTCAGCAAAGGTGGTGCAGCAATATATTTGGAGAAGCGGACTGCGAGTCAGCACATGCTCCGGGTTCCCTTGGGACACAGTCGGGGAGCTCATGTCTTCAGCCCCAGCTACCCCAGCAAGAGCCTCCAGTGGTGGGGGGAGGGGGAGAAGGGCAATGGAGAGGGGGAGGAAAGCAGAAAGAGGTGACAGTTCTCTCAGAAAGCAATTAAGCATTTTGTGGTGGCCCCAGGGACAACCTCAAATTTTTGTGTTTTCCCCCAGAGAGACTGAAGAGCTGCGGGGAGGAGAGCATCCCTAGCTACAGTTCTTGAAAACTCTGCTTGGTAATGTGGCTTTGAGAGACTCTGAGAAGCTGGCTTCGGGAAGGTGGCCGCACCCTGCCTGCCCGCCACCCAGGATGCCACGAGCCGCAACAGTGTCGGTCTCCGGTCAGGGCTGGGGTAAAGATCAGTGGTGGTTCATCTTCCCTCTGACACAGCAGCATGGGACACCTGGATGGAACTGAAATGGGGCCCCAGATACAGCAAACCTCTCTCCCTGTCCACTTCTGAAGTCTAGCTCAGGATTGCCGGCCCCAGCAGAGCAGGCAGGGGAGCTTTGACTGTGGATGGTGTTTGAACCTAGACTAGGCCCCAGGATCTCCAATGAAGCTCATAGATGGAAAAGACCAGCTCCCAGGGGTCAGAGGCCCTGGAGGTTAGAAAATTACAAGTCCACATCCTTCAAGGAGCTCCAGGATGACTCTGCCTCAGCAATTTCCAGTGCAAATTTACTTTTTGTTTGAGTCAGGAAATAACAGGCTGCAGACTCCCCAGGGGCCCAGGAATCCAGCCACCGGCTTCTCCTGGCTTCTCTCGACCTTCTGTGAGCAAGACTCAGCCAGACGTACAGGGTGGCCCCGAGCTTAAATTACAACCACCTGACCAGAGCTGCCCCGCAGATGCCCAGACCCTGCTTAGAGAGGGTCCCTGTGGAGAGAGGGGCTTCTCCAGG
Organism: Hylobates moloch; assembly: GCF_009828535.3. NCBI lineage: Eukaryota > Metazoa > Chordata > Mammalia > Primates > Hylobatidae > Hylobates > Hylobates moloch. Next base: position 8,425,999 of record NW_026652290.1, on the reverse strand, counting down.
CTTCTGGCTGGTTGCATGCGTGGCCTGAATTCTCCATGCACAGGCAAGAGGCTGTCTCTACTTCCCACCCTAGGCAGCTTTTAGCACTACCCCTGAAGTGACCATGAGCCGCGCAGCCAGGGTGGAAGCTACACAGTGCGTCTTACGTGACTTACAGTGAGAGCTGTTCCCAAGTTTACCATCCCTTGGCGGTGGCTCACCACCCTCTCTGCCCAAAGTCCTCTCAATAACTTAAATCTCTTCCCTCCACTCAGCCGCCTTCCTCTCATTTTGTCACTTAGAGCTTAGGGCTTTGCTCATTGGTTTCTTCCAAATCTTCCTTCTTCCAGTCTAGCTGGGTCCTTTCATGCCTAGTTTACAAAGGTGTCTGGCCTGATCCCTATCTGCCAGCCCCTATCCCTCCCAGGGGGACCAGGAAGCCTGGGTTTGACAGGTGCAATGCACAGGTGCCGGGCGCCCACTGTTAGTGCAAGAGGCCAAGGTCTTCCCAGGACTGGCAGCTCAGATGGCCCGGGCAGAAATAACCTGAGCCTGCTGCCCTTTCCTTCTTGGGAGTGACTCAGCGAGAAGCCAGAAGATAGAAACACAAATCTAGTCCTGGATCTTGCAGAGCCAATCACAGGCAAGGCCACAGCCTTAAGGCTGTGTACGGAGAGGACCTGGAGCCAGCCGTAGGGCTGGACGCTGAAAAGACGCTCAACCTCATTTAGCAGGAGACAAGTGCAAATGAAAACTATACCCAGACCCCATTTTCCACGGAGCGGATTGGCAGAGATGCAAGCTTTCAGGACACACTCGCTTGGCAAGAAGGGGAGGCCACTCTCCCCCTTTGCTAGCAGGCTGTAAAATGATACAGTCTCCTCGGAAGGCAAGTTGGCAATATCTACCTACTAAATGCACAAATTCTTTGACCCAGCGATTCTACTTGTACAAACGGAACACCTAGCTATGCGTGCACATTTATGAGGTGACCAAGGCGGCATTGTTTGCAAGAATGACAAAGGATTGGAGGCTCCTACATAGGTGACGGGTTCCACACTTGCAGTGTTCCCATGCAATGGATCACAGTAGGCAGAACAAATAATTGGAACCATTGATGGACGAATATGGAACCGTGTCCTAGATACATTGGAAAGAGGAAAAACAAAACAAAAGAAATCGAGGAGCAGAACAGGCTGTGGGGCTGGCTGGTTTCAATTCTCGATGAGTGGACGAAATGGCACACTCCCATTTGGGTGAAGGAGGGTAACAGAGAAGCAATGTCTATGCTGGTCTAATGTGTGTGCTAAGGAATATCTCTGGATGGATACCCCAAATTGGTTTCATTGGCTATACAGAGGCAAGCATATACCTTTTTGTAACTTGAGCATTTTAAAATATGTTAGCTGGGCCGGGTGGCAAGTGCCTGTAGTCCCAGCTACTTGGAAGGCTGAGGCGGAAGAATCATTTGAGGCCTGGAGTTCAAGGCTGCAGTGAGCCATGATGGGGTCTATGAATAGCCACTGCATTCCAGCCTAGGCAACACAGTGAGACCCTCATCTCTAAAAACAATAGAAATTCAAAAATATTTTTTTGAACTAGGCAAACATGTTACTTATTTTAAAAAAATAAACAGTTTAAAAGGTGAGGCCAGGCATGGTGGCTCACGCTTGTAATCCCAGCACTTTGGGAGGCCGAGGCAAGCAGATCATGAGGTCAAGAGATCGAGACCATCCTGGCCAACATGGTGAAACCCCGTATCTACTAAAAATACAAAAATTAGCTGGGCACGGTGGCGCTTGTCTGTAGTCCCAGCTACTTGGGAGGCTGAGGCAGGAGAATCGCTTGAACCTGGGAGGCGGAGGTTGCAGTGAGCCGAGATCGCGCCACTGCACTCCAGTCTGGCAACAGGGCAAGGCTTCGTCTCAAAAAAAAAAAAAAAAAAAATGGTGAGCGCCAGCTCAGTAATGGAATAAAATGACACCAGTACTTGAGAGGCAAGCAAGTTCCAGGACAGAACAAGGTGGTGGAGGGAAGAGATCATTCCATTTTACATTTTACATTCATATTTTGCAAACAGTTTCATTTCTGTTGCTGCTTTCAATCCAGAGGGCAGTCCTTTCTTTTCAGATGAAGAAATGGAGGCTCAGAGAGGGGAAGTGACTTTGTGGAAATCACATAGCAAGTGGCTGAGCCAAGACTCACATCTAGGTGTTTTGTTTTGTTTTGTTTTTTGAGATGGAGTTTTGCTCTTGTTGCCCAGGCTGGAGTGCAGTGGCACAATCTCAGCTAACTGCAACCTCCACCTCCTGGATTCAAGTGATTCTCCTGCCTCAGTCTCCCGAATAGCTAGGATTACAGTCTCCCGAATAGCTAGGATCACCACATCTGGCTAACTTTTGTGGTTTTAGTAGAAACGGGGTTTCACCACGTTGGCCAGGCTGGTCTCGAACTCCTGACCTCAGGTGACCCACCTGCCTCAGCCTCCCAAAGTGCTGGGATTCCAGGCATGAGCCACCACACCCAGCCTTGTTTTGTTTTGTTTTTGAGACAGGGTTTTCCTTTGTCACCCAGGCTGGAGTGCAGTGGCGCAATCTCAGCTCACTGCAACTTCCGCCGCCAGGGTTCAAATAATCCTCCTGCCTCAGCCTCCCTAGTAGCTGGGACTACAGGTGTGCACCGCCACATCTGGCTAATTTTTGTATTTTTAGTAGAGAGGGTTTCACCATGTTGGCCAGGCTGGTCTCGAACTCCTGACCTCAGGTGATCCGTCAGCCTCAGCCTCCCAAAGGGCTGGAATTATAGGCATGAGCCACCAGGCCCAGCTGCATCCAGGTTTTCAGGCTCCCCATCACATGCTTTTTTCTACCTCACCCTATAGCAGACAAGACCTGGGGTCTTGGGTCGCTGCTATCCCTATTTCCACCTAGAACATGATCTAGACCACAGTACATATGGGCTCAGGCACCAGCTGTCAGAGAATGGCGTCAGATTCTAGCTCAGCTACATCCTACCTGAGTGACTTTTAGGGGAGTTACTTTTTGGACTGTGCTGTGGTCTGTTTGTGCCCCACCTAAATTCGTATGTAAATTCGTATGTTGAAACTTACTCTCCAATGTGATGGTATTAAGAGGTGGGGCATTTGGGAGGTGATTAGTGCTCTTATAAAAGAGGCTGGAGTGCAGGGTGCGGTGGCTCATGCCTGTAATCCCAGCACTTTGGGAGGCTGTGGCGGGCAGATCACCTGAGGTTGGGAGTTCAAGACCAGCCTGACCAACATGGAGAAACCCCATCTCTACTAAAAATACAAAATTAGCTGGGCATGGTGGTGCATGCTTGTAATCCCAACTACTCAGGAGGCTGAGGTGGGAGAATCACTTGAACTCGGGAGGCAGAGGTTGCAGTGAGCCGAGATAGCGCCATTGCACTCCAGCCTGGACAACAAGATGAAACTTTGTCTCAAAAAAAAAAAAAAAAAAGAGGCTGGAGGGAACTTGTTCACTTTTGCCCTGTGAAGACACAGCAGAAAGGTGCTATCTTTGAAGCAGAGAGTGAGGCCAGGTGCAGTGGCTTATACCAGTAATCCCAACACTTTGGGAAGCTAAGAGGAGAGGATCACTTGAGCCCAGGAGTTTGAGACCAGCCTAGGCAACATGATAAAATCCTGTCTCTACAAAAAAATCCCAAAATTAGCCAGATGTGGTGGCACATGCCTCTAGTCCCAGCTATTAGGGAGGCTAGGTTGGAGAATTGCTTGAGCCCCAGGAGGTAGAGGCAGTAGTGAGCCGTGATCACACCACTGCACTCCAGCCTGGGGGACAGGGTGAGACCCTGTCTCAAAAACAAAAAATTTTTTTTTCCTTTTTCTTAATTCACCTCCCCTTCCTTATTTCTATTTACTTTTAAAAATTAATATATAGTAAAACTGGCCGGGCACAGTGGTTCACACCTGTAATGCCAGCACTTTGGGAGGCCAAAGAGGGCAGATCATTTGAGGTCAGGAGTTCGAGACCAGCCTGGGCAACACGGTAAAACCCTGTCTCTACAAAAGATACAGAAATTATCCTAGATGTGGTGGTGAGTGCCTGTAATCCCAGCTACTCAGGAGGCTGAGGCAGGAGAATCACTTTAACCTGAGAGATGGAGGTTGCCGTGGGCCAAGATCGCACCACTGCACTCCAGCCTGGGCCCTGGGTGACAGACAGAGTGAGACACTGTCTCAGAAAATAAAAATATATAAATATAAATAAATAAATAAAATTAACATATAGTAAAGTTGATTTTTGTTGTTGTTGTTGTTGTTTCGATTTGCATAATCACCATCACAATCAGGATACAGACAGTTCCATCGCCCCAAGAAACCTCCTCAAGAGTCCCCTTCGGGGAGCCACATTCTTTCCCTACCCCAGCCTCTGCCTAGAAATGGCTAACATGTTCTCTGTCCCTGTAATTTTGTCTTCTTGAGAATGTCATAGAAATGGAATTTTACATAATATAACCTTTTGACTGGCTCTTTTCTCTAGAATAATGCCTTTGAGGTTCATCGCAGGTGTTGTGTATATCAATAGTTCATTTCATTTGATTATGGGGATACCATAGTTTGTTTATCCATTCATTCATTGAAGGACATTTGGGTTGTTTCCAGTTTTTGGTGATTATGAATAGAGCTGCTATAGATATTTGTGCAAAGGTTTTTGTGTGAACAAAAGTTTTCGTTTCTCTAGGCAGTAATTCTCAACTGGAGGCAATTTCGCCTCCCATGGGACATTTGGCAATGACTCTGACATTTATGATTGTCAAGGTGAAGTGCTGCTGGTATCTAGTTGGCAGAGGTCAGGGATGCTGCTAAACAACCTATAATACATAGGACAGTCCCTACAACGAGGAATGATCTGGCCCAAAATATCAATAGCACTGAGGCTGAGAAACCCTGGTCTTGGGAATACACAGAACTGAAATTGTTGGTCGTGTGGTATGATATGGTTTGGCTGTGTCCCCCCACCCAAATCTCATCTGGAATTGTAGTTCCCATAATCCCTATGTGTCACGGGAGGGACCTGGTGGGAGGTAATTGAATCATGGAGGCGGTTACCCCCATGCTGCTGTTCTCATGATAGTGAGCGTGTTCTCACGAGATCTGATTGTTTTATAAGGGGCTTTTCCCCTCCTTCGCGCTGCACTTCTCCTTGCTGCTGCCCTGTGAAGAAGGACGTGTTTGTTTCCCCTTCTGCCATGATTGTAAGTTTCCTGAGGCCTCCCAAGCCATGCAGAACAGTGAGTCAATTAGACCTCTTTCCTTTATAAATTACCCAGTCTCGGGTATGTCTTTATTAGCAGCATGAGAGCAGACTAATACACGATATGTGTATGTTTCACTCTATAAAAAATTGCCAAACTGTTTTCCAGAGTGACTTTACCATTTTGCATTTCCACCAACAACGTTGAAGGTTCTAGGTGCTTTACATCTTTGGCAGTGTTTGACATTGTCAGTCTTTTTTATTTTATCCATTATACTAGGCATGTGGTGGTATCTCATTATGCCTTTAATTTGCATTTCCTTAACGGCTAATCATGTTAAATATCTTTTCATGAGCTTATTTGCCATCTGTATATCCTCTTTGGTAAAGTGTCTATTCAAATCTTTTGCACCTTTTAAAGTTGGATTTGTTTATTTCTTACTGTTGAATTTTAAAGGTTCTTTATATATTATGGACACAAGTTTCTTTGTGGAATATGTGATTTGCGTCTTCTCCCATTCTATTGTTTTTCCATTCTCTTAACAGTGTCTTTCACACAGCAAAAATTTTTAATTTTGGTGAATTTCAATGCCTTACTCCATTTTGTGCTCCTATAAATACTACAGACTGGCTGGGCATGGTGGCTCACACCTCTAATCCCAGCACTTTGGGAGGCCAAGGCAGGCAGATCACTTGGGGTCAGGAGTTCAAGACCGGCCTGGCCAACATGGTGAAACCCCGTCTCTACTAAAAATACAAAAATTAGCCAGGCACGGTGGTGGGTGCCTGTAATTCCAGCTACTCAGTTGGCTGAGGCAGGAGAATTGGTTGAACCTGGGAGGCAGAGGTTGCAGTGAGCTGAGATGGCACCACTGCACTCTAGCCTGGGCAACAGAGCAAGACTCTGTCTGAAAATAATAATAATAAAAGTTAACATTTGAGGAAGGTGTGAGATTTAGGTTGAGGTCCCCCTCCCCACTTTTTAAAATATGGATGTCAATCATTGCAACCATGTGTTGAAAAGATTGTTCTCCTTCATTAAATTATGTCTTTGTCAAAACTGATGGAATTGACGTCTTTGTCAAAAATCAGTTGGGCTTATTTGTGTTTGGTCTATTTCTGTGTTCTCTAGTCTCTCTCCTTGACTGCTGACCTCTACCCATTTGCCAATAGCACATTGTCTTGATGACTGCCACTTTATCATAAGTCTTCAAGCGGAGTAGTGTGATTGTAAGTCCTGTTGCTTTATTGTCCTTCTTTATCAAAATGGTTTGGTTTTTCCAATTCTTTTGCCCTTCTGTAGACATTTTAGAATCATCTATCTATATCTACAACCTTTCCTTCTTTTTTTTTTTTTTTTTTTTTGAGACGAAGTCTTGCTGTGTCGCCCAGGCTGGAGTGCAGTGGTACGATCTCGGCCCACTGCAAGCTTCACCCTTGGGTTCACACCATTCTCCTGCCTCAGCCTCCCAAGTAGCTGGGACTACAGGCGCCTGTCACCACGCCCAGCTAATTTTTTGTATTTTTAGTAGAGATGGGGTTTCACTATGTTAGCCAGGATGGTCTCGATCTCCTGACCTCATGATCCGCCCATCTCGGCCTCCGAAAGTGCTGGGATTACAGGCATGAGCCACCATGCTCGGCCAACCTTTCCTTCTTTTTAACTTATTTTTACAAGGCATAGGCTTATGATGACCCCATTTTACTCTTTGTTCTAAGTAGGATTTTGACACTCAGAGTTCTAGGTAGAACCTTTTGGTAGGTTCCAAGGAAGGGAGAAATGCTGCTTTTATAGAAAACTCAAAAAAAACAGCCATTCACCTGCTTCTTGGGAAAACAGATTGCCTTTTGCCTAAGGAATATGAAGTGTGCAGATTTGCTTTCTTTTCTCACTGTGGAGTTGGTCTGTGCATTTTGTTCTCCACTAGTTTGCAAGGCCAAGTTATATTCACTTTTTTGACAGCAAAATGGTAAGAACACTTCTGACTCGTCCTGGAAGATATTACTTAACCTTTTGAAACATGTTTTTCATCGAGTCAAATAACTTGACTGAAACTGCACATACAATTTCTTCTAAAGGTGGTGCGAGAGTTCATCTTGTCTTGTTCTGGGATTGTCAGATCTGAACACATTGTCCTCCAATTCTCTGGTTTCTAGAACAGACGAGGCTGCCACTCAGCACCAAAGCTAAGAGAAGGATTGAAGTGAGTGGGAATCACTAAAAGAGTCCTACTGGCCTTCTTCCTGGGACTGCTGAGCCAGCTGTCCTTTGCCCTTCCACTCCCAGCTCCCCGGTCCTGGACCTGGGAAGACTCCCCTGCTCCGGCCCTCCCTGCCTCTCTGAGAGGCCTGGAGAGCAGAGGCCTCTAGAGCTGGTCACTGTCTTGTTTACTACCTGAAACGAAGCCTCTGAGTTTTCTGTTTGTGCAACAAGATGATCTGCTTGGGGAAGAGAAGTCATGGGCCACTCATTAAGACAGCCAGTCCCAGGGGAAAGAGAAATGGGTGAGGCCTGGGATGCAGGAGCTCCTTCTGGCTCCAAGCTGGCCTTGCTGCTATACCTGGGACAAAGAATGACTTCCTCAAGCCCCTTGAGCTCACCTATAAACTGGCAACTATGCGATCTGACCTGCTCATCTCATGGAATTGTCGCAAGACTCAAATGATCAAGCAAGTTTTCTAGAAAACATCTGGAAAGAGGCAGCCCAAACTGTTCAGAATGGCTTCTCTAGGGAAGAGGATATGGGAGCGAATGGAGAGAACTGCGGTTATTCTGCTTTTGTCTTCAATTAATTCTGATCTTGTTTCGAAATATTTTAACAAATATGGATTCCTTTTGTGATTGAAAAAGTTTGTAGGCCAGGCATGGTGGCTCACACTTGTAATCCCAGCACTTTTGGGAGGCCAAGGCAGGAGGATTGTTTGAGCCTAGGAGTTTGAGACCAGCCTGGGCAATATAGAGGGACCCCGTCTCTAATTTAAATAATAAAAAATAGGCCAGCACAGTGGCTAATACCTGTAATTCCAACACTTTGGGAGGCCGAGGTGAGAGGATCCCTTGAGCCCAGTAGTCTGAGACCAGCCTGGGCAACAGAGTGGAACCCCATGTCTGTAAGTAATTTTAAAAATTAGCTGGGCAGCTGGGCGCGTTGGCTCAGCCTGTAATCCCGGCACTTTGGGAGGCCGAGGCAGGCGGATCATGTGGTCAGGAGATCGAGACCATCCTGGTTAACACGGTGAAACCTCATCTCTACTAAAAATACAAAAAATTAGCCAGGCATGATGGCGGGCACCTGTAGTCACAGCTACTCGGGAGCCTGAGGCAGGAGAATGGCGTGAACCTGGGAGGCGGAGCTTGCAGTGAGCCGAGATCGTGCCACTGCACTCCAGCCTGGGTGACTGAGCGAGACTCTGTCTCAAAAAAAAAAAAAAAAAAAAAATTAGCTGGGCATGGTGGTGCGCACCTATAGTCCCAGCTACTTGGGAAGCTGAAGTGGGAGGATTGCCTGACACAGGAGGTCAAGACTGCAGTGAGCCTTCATTGTACCACTGCCCTCCAGCCTGGGCAACAGAGCAAGATCCTGTCTCCAAAAAAAAAAAAAAAAAAAAAAAAGTCTGTAAATGTTCACATGTATGTTACGTAATAATGTGTTTTGTGGTCTTCAAAAGTCTCCAGCCCTGCTAAGCTGCCAGTTACCCTTCTTAGCCTGTGCTGTTGGTTGCTTAGTTCAGAGTCGCTCACTTCGCTTTCACAGCATGACAGGCTGAGCCCACAGATATTTGAAACCTGAGGGTGTTGATGAAATCAGCTAGGATGGGGACCTGGGTTGAGGTCCCCTCCATGGCTTCCTGTTGATTGTGAGTCTGGCTCCTGCCTCCTCCCTCTGAGCCTCCCAGGCATGGGGCATGTGTTTCTCCCTGGCTATCTGGCGAGTCCAGCCTGCAGGCAGGCACTGTGGTGCCAGAGAGAGCGCTGCTGCTGAACAGAATAGAGTCAGCACAAAACACATTAAAAAATCAATTGCTGGGGCAGCAGCCCACCAGAGTAAGGGACCTGGGCGCAGAGTTCATCCTCCCAAGGACCTGGTGCAGCTGGGGGCTCAGGACATGCCAATGGCTCAGCAGGTGCAGTGGCCAGCCTGGCCAGAAGTATTCCAGGCACAAAGACAGCCAGGGACTGGCGCAACTTCATCGGGCAGCAAGGAGCAATGGGGTCGTGTGCCTCTATACGTGCTTAGTTGCTGTTTGGAAGCCGCTCGCAGGTGAAATGCATGTTCTGATCTCCCCATGTGGCTGAGATCCATCCAGGGCAGGCCTTCCCTTCCCCAGAGCCCCTCCCACATCTGAGGAAATAGCTGAGGGTGCCACCCGTGGAGAACCCAGGATACCCCGGGAGCAAGAAAAGGCACCCAAGAAAGAGACCACCGCTGTTCCTAATGGGGCAGTCCTGACTGTCACTCTGACCTATGACAGGAGGGCAGAACCCCTAGGACCTCTCTGTGGAGTGGGGAGAGAGGGCAGGGAAGGCAAGGAGCCCAGCCTCTCCAGCCAGCCCCACCAACCAGGTCGCATTCACAGATGAGCTCGTTGGGGGCTCACTCAGGAATTCACCTCCTGCCCCCAGGCTCTGCAGACATTTTTGGGTATGGTGGGGGTGGGAGGGATTCCTTGTGTGCTGAAAACAAGTTCTTTTTTTTTTTTTTTTTGAGACGGAGTCTCGCTCTGTCGCCCAGGCTGGAGTGCAGTGGCGCAGTCTCGGCTCACTGCAAGCTCCGCCTCCCGGGTTCACGCCATCCGAGTAGCTGGGACTACAGGCGCCCGCCACCACGCCCGGCTAATTTTTTTTGTATTTTTAGTAGAGACGGGGTTTCACCGTGGTCTCCATCTCCTGACCTCGTGATCCGCCCGCCTCGGCCTCCCAAAGTGCTGGGATTACAAGCGTGAGCCACCGCACCCGGCCGAAAACAAGTTCTGTCCTGTCCTCCTGCCACTACCTGGACCTGCGGGGGAGGGGGCACCAGGTGTCCTGCGCTAGCGGCTGTTCCGAGCCTGAGGGGGGCTGCAGCTGCTCAGTGAGCAGGGTGGCCCCTGAGAAGGGGCATGAGTCAGTCCTGAGTCAGCACCACTCAGAACCCCACCCTGCTCCCCTCCTGAACAAGTCCAGCACATGGGGTTGGGACACAGACACGAATACCCCATCCAACGAACTGTCTCTGACTGGAAACACAAAACTCTCCCCTCTTCCATCAGGTGCCCAGACAGAAACCATCTCATGCAGAGAGCATCCTGAGGCCCCACCTCCTCTCCAGTTCATGGCTCAGCAAACTTTTTCTGTAAAGAGCCAAATAGCAAACATTTTCAACTTCATTCTTGACCACGTGGTCTCTATCACTATTCAACTCTGCCAGTACAGCATGAAAGCAGACAGACAATAAGGCAACAAATGGGCATGGCCACGTTCCAATAAAACTTTATTTATACAAACAGGTGGCAGGCTGGATTTGGTTTGTGGACTGTAGTTTGCTGACCCAGCTGTAATTCGCCAGGCACCTCCTAGGGCAGGTCTGAGCACCCTTTAGGATCAGCCGTCCTCCCAAATAGCTGGGACCACAGGTGTGTGCTACCACACCCGGCTCATTTTTTTATTCTTTTATTTTTATTTATTTTTTTTTTTGAGACAGGGTCTTTCTTTGTCGCCCAGCTAGAGTGCCGTGACATGATCCCTGCTCACTGCAGCCTCAACTTCCCAGGCTCAAGCAATTCTCCTGCCTCGGCCTCCTGAGTAGCTGGGACTACAGGCACGTGCCACCAAACCTTGCTAATTTTTTTATTTTTTGTAGAGCCGGGGTTTTACCATGTTGTCCAGGCTGGTCTAAAACTCCTGAGCTCAAGCCATCTGCCTGCCTCAACCTCCAAAAGGGCTGGGATTATAGGCATGACCAATTATACTCTGCCTGAGTTTGCTTTTTTTAATCCCCATTTTACAGGTGAGGAAACTGAGGCTCAGAGAAGGAACAACCTACCCAAGGGCACATAGATTTAGCTGTAGTCAAAAGGAAAACATGGGGCCAGGTGCCGTGGCTCACGCCTGTAATCCCAGCACTTTGGGAGGCTGAGGTGGGCGGATTGAGGCCAGGAGTTCGAGAACAGCCTGACCAACATGCTGAAACCCTATCTCTACCAAAAATGCAAAAATTAGCCAGGCGTAATGGTGCACACCTGTAGTCCCAGCTATTCAGGAGGGTGAGGCAGGAGAATTGCTTGAATCCGGGAGGCGGAGGTTGCAGTGAGCCAAGATCGCACCACTGCACTCCAGCCTGGGCGACAGAGCGAGACTGTATCTCAAAAGAGAGAGAGAAAAAAAAAACACAAAGGAAAATGTGAAAGCCAATACACATGAAGAAAAGGACAGGAGTGGGTGAGGAGCCTTGGGAGCCTCCACAGACAAAAGGCAGGTAAGAAGCTTTATTGGGAAAACTACGGCTTCATGTTTTGCAGAGGAAGAGGGCAGTGCCTCTGAGCCACAATGGGCTCAGCTGGGGACCTGTCTCTTGTACACCTGCCAGGCTTTCCTGGGAAGCTGACGGCCCTTGCTGGAAAGGCTCTTTGGGGGTTTGTGGGATGAGCATCCCAGTGGCTGCATAAGGGGTGAGTAGCATCGCTCACTATTTAATAGTCTACCTGGAATCTCAGAATGTGACCAATTTGGAAATAGGGTCTTTACAGATAGAATTAAGGTAAGGGCTAGGTGCAGTGCCTCACACCTATAATCCTAGCACTTCGGGAGGCCTAGGTGGGCAGATAGCTCGAGCCTAGGAGTTTGAGACCAGCCTGAGCAACATGGCAAAACCTTGTCTCCACAAAAAATACAAAAATTAGGCAAGTGTGGTGGTGCACACCTGTAGTCCCAGCTACTCAGGAGGCTCTGAGGCAGGAGCATTGCTTGATCCCAGGAGGTGGAGGCTGCAGTGAGCTGTGACTGTGTCACTGCACTCTAGTCTGGGCAACAGAGTGAAACCCTGTCTCCAAAAAAAAAAAAAAAAAAAAACAAAAACAAAAGAAGGTAAGGACTAAGATGAGATCATACAAGATTAGGATGGGCCCAAAATTCAATGAGAATATCCCTATAGGAACCAAAAAAGGACATAGTGAGACTTACAGGAGAAGGCCCTGTGACAATGGGGCAGGATTGCTGGGAGTCCCCAAAGCTAGAGGAATGGAACACGTTCTTCCTAGGCACCTCCAGAAGGAACCCACCCTGCCCACACCTTGATCTTGGACATCTTGCCTGAGAACTGTGAGAGGATAAATGTCTCTGTCTCTGAAGTCACCCAGTTTATAGGAACTTCTTTCATCAGTGATAGGAAATGAATACTTTATGTGTGAACTTTGGGTTTGTTTTTTTTTTTCTTTTTGAGACAGAGTCTTGCTCTATCACCCACCCAGGCTGGAGTGCAGCCTCCTGAGGAGCTGGGATTACAGGTGTAGGCCACCACATCTGGCTAATTTTTGTACTTTTAGTGGAGACAGGGTTTCACCATGTTGGCCAGGCTGGTCTCAAACTCCTGACCTCAGGTGATCTGCCTGCCTCGGCCTCCCAAAGTGCTGGGATTACACGCGTGAGCCACCGCGCGCAGCATTTATGTGTGAACTTTGGAGGGTGGTTCCCAATGTCCCTGGTTCCCAGCCACTCTGAGGTCCCCAATGATGATTGTAGAATGAGAGAATGGACAGAGAAAGGGACAAATAAAGAGAGAAATCAGCTGGCGGGGCAGGGGATGGCTTGGGAAGCCGGGGAGCAGTGCCAGTTTAAGGGAAGCCACTGCAGGGGGCCAGGAGGAGGGGCGAGGCCAGAAATCACACAGGTGAGGTGAGGCTGGCTGTGCACGGCACTGGCACCGGCTCCTCTTGGCCTGAGAAATGCAAACAGGTGGAGCTGTGGCCAGTTCTTTACCCAAGAGATAGCCAGTTCAATGAAAGGCTTGTTTGGTTGGCTTTGGCGCCTGTGCCTGCACAGCTGTGCAGTGGACAATCAGAAGCCACGCCCATGTAGCCACCCAACTGCCTGGTCAGGACTGTGGTCAGGATATGGGAGGGAGGCCAGGCTGGATGGTGGCCAGGGACAGTCCTCTGTATCTTGGCCCTGGCCTTGGTGGCCCAGGGCTCTAATCCCCATTGCACCAGGCAACCCAGCAGCACCTGGACAGCTAGGGAGGGGCTAAGGTTGCTCAGCGGCTTTTCTTTTCAGGGGTCTCTGCTGCTCCCCACACTCTCCAGCCAAGGCCAGGACCCCTACATTGTCACAGTGACAAACCTTCTAACCTGGGCAGCTCAGGAGGCTTAGGAGTGGGACTGGCCTTCATTCTGGGTGGTAGCGGGCATCACTTCCTCCCCTCCCTGTCACTGCCCCATTGATGGGTAGAGTCGCTTTCTCCACCACCCCATTCAATCTGGGGTGTCTTGACCAAGAGAATATGGTGGTATCAGCGTGTGACTCTGTGCCAGATGCACCTGGAGGCCTGGAGAGAACTGGCAATGTCTACCTGCTCTTGAAGCCAGGAGCCTACATTTAAGAAGCCTGGGGCTGGGTGCAATGGCTCATGCCTGTAATCCTAGCATTTTGGGAGGCCAAGGCAGGAGGATCATTTGAGTCCAGGAGTTGGAGACCAGTCTGAGCAACAGTGACACCTCATCTCTACAAAAAATAAACAAAATTAGCTGGGTGTGGTGGTACATACTTGTGGTCCCAGCTACTCGGGAAGCTCAGATGGGAGGATTGCTTAGGCCTGGAAGGAGGCTGCAGTGAGCTGAAATTATGCTACTGCATTCTAGCCTGGGCAACAAATCAAGACCCTTTCTCAAAAAAAAAAAAAAAAAAAAGCAGCAGTAGCCAGGCTGTACTGCTGAGAGGCCACGTGGAGGAGCCCTGAGTCACCACCTTGGACATCCAGCCCAGTTGAGCCTTCAGATGACCACAGCCCCAGCTGCTATCTGCTTGCAACTACCCAGAGATCCCTGAGGACGAACTGGCCAGTTGAGCCCCATCAACCCACACAACCATGAGAGAGAAAAATAAATTGTTGTGTTAAGCCACTAAGTTTTGGGGTAGTGTGTTCACACAACCGTCCCCTTTCCCATCCTCATTCACTGGCTACTTGGGGGCCACAAGGACCCCCAAGCTCCAGAATCCACAGCCCCTCATTAATGATTTGACCTAGTGGTATCCCTGGTGAGACCAGCCCGGGTGACAGGGTAGAGTTGCTGGGTGGCACTCCTTCTGGGGTTGATAGAAATCTTTACATTAAAACCCACAAATATTTGTAAAACAGTTGGATGTTTGCAGCACTCTGAGGAGTAAAACAGCACACAATACCTTTTATTTGAAGAGCAGTAATGAGTGTTCCCAGCACTCTAATATATTTCATCACATTTCACCCATGACAACCATGAAAGGCAGCTGGGCAGGCATCCTCTGTTTTGTGATTGAGCAGGAAACTACATTAAGGCCACACAAATAGAAATGGCAGAGCCAGAGCTAGAAGCCAGGTTGTCTGGCTACCGGTCCGCAGGCCTCCTTTCACTGCATCCCTGTTGTCTGCAAACCATCTGGAGAGCAGTTTTCTTTTTTTATTTTTATTTATTATGTATTTATTTTTCTTTCTTTTCTTTTCTTTTTTTTTTTTTGAGACGGAATCTCACTCTGTCACCCAGGCTGGAGTGCAGTGGCACAATCTCAGCTCACTGCAACCTCTACCTCCAGGGTTCAAGCAATTCTCCTGCCTCAGCCTCCTGAATAGCTGGGATTACAGGCAGATGTGCCACCACACCGTCTAATTATTTTGTAATTTTAGTAGAGACAGGGTTTCACTATGTTGGCCAAGCTGGTCACAAACCCCTGACCTCAGGAAATCCATCCACCTCAGCCTCCCAGATTGCTGGGATTACAGGCGTGAGCCACCACATCCAGCCTATTTATTTATTTTGAGACAAAGTCTCACTCTGTTGCCTAGGCTGGAATGCAGTGGCACAATCTCGGCTCACTGCAACCTCTGCCTCCCAGATTCAAGTGGTTCTCCTGCCTCAGCCTCCCGAGTAGCTGGGATTACAGGTGTGCAGAGCTAATTTTTTATATTTTTAGTAGAGATGAGGTTGCACCGTGTTAGCCAGGCTGGTCTCGAACTCCTAGCCTCCAGTGATCCGCCCATGTCAGCCACCCAAAGTTCTGGCATGAGCCACCACACCTGACCTTATTTTATATTTTAGAGAATGGGGTCTGGCTATGTTGCTCAGGCAGGCCTCGAACTCCTGGGCTCAAGTTATCCTCCTGCCTCTGCCTCCGTAAGAGCTGGGATTACAGGGGTGAGCCACCACGCCCAGTGGAGAGCAGTTTTCGACTCGGACAGGCCCCCTTTCCCAGGCTGGAGGAAGGACAGGCAGTAGCCATGAGCCCTGGAGTCAACTTCCTGGATCCAGCTGTGGCTCTGCCCTTAGTTAGGATAACTTGGCAGGTAATTACTGAAGCTGTAAAGGGAGATGCCATTTATCCAGCTGTAAACGGAGATTCACTGCTGGAGAGAGCTCTACTGCTGAGACCTGGTGAACCGGCTCCTCTAGGCCTAAGAAATGCAAACAGGCGGAGGACAGGCTTTGGGGGCTGCTCAACTGACAGACCACAGCGGAAGTGACCCTCTGTGATGCTGAAAGCCAGATCAAAGAATGCGTGCTGTCTGCCTTGCTCTCCAGGAAGCAGTCGGACTTCCCTAAGGCTGCCACGCACTGAGGAAGTCCTAACTAGCCACAGGGAGAGGCCCTGAGGCCACATGAAGGAAGCAGGACACACAGATGCCTGCCTGTCCCCTGCTACCTCAGCCCCATGCTGTCCCAGCAACATGCACTGCCTGACTGCACCTGTCTGAAAGACCCAGAGCTCGAACCTGGTCTCTACAAAAAACAAACAAAATTAGCTGGGCATGGTGGTGCATGCCTATAGTCCCACTACTCAGGAGGCTGAGACAGGAGGATCGTTTAGGCCTGGGAGAAGGCTGCAGGGAGCTAAGATCACGCCCAGCCAGGCCCTGCCTGGACTCCTAGCCCAAAGAAAGCACGGGAGGTAATAAGACGGTTGTTGATGTTTGAAGCCAGTATGTCTGGATGTTATTTGTTCCACAGCAACGTCACATAACCGGGACAGGGTGGCTGGGGTAGGGTGGGTTGAAATGTGTCCCACCTGCTCCCCTAAAAGATCAAAGAGGGAGAGACAGAGATGTTCACCTGGAACCTCAGAAAGTGACCTTGGTTGGAATAAGTGTCTTCACAGATGTAATTAAAATGTGGATCTTGAGATCAGATCATTCTAGTTTAGGAGAGGTCCTAAATTCAGTGACCAGTGTTCTTATGAGACAGAAAAGGAGAAGACACAGGGAGACACAGAGATGTGGGAGGCACAGAGATGAGTCCACGAGAGCACAGAGGCAGAGACTGGAGTGATGCGGCCACAAGCCAAGAAACACCTGGAGTCCCCAGAAGCTGGAGGAGGCTAGGAAGGATCCTTCTCTTGAATCTTCAGAGGGAGAGTAGCCTGGCTGACACCTTAATTTCAGACTTCTGGTCCCCAGAATGGTGAGAATGAAATTTCTGTTGTTTTAAGCCACTAAGTTCATGACAATTTGAGTTTTTTGTTTTTTTGTTTTTTTTGTTTTTTTTGTTTTTTTTGGACAGGGTCTCGCTTTGTTGCCCAGGCCGGGGTGCAGTGGCATGATCTCGGTTCACTACAACCTCTGCCTCCTAGGTTCAAGCGATTCTCCTGTCTCAGCCTCCCGAGTAGCTGAGATTACAAGTGCCCACCACCACACCCAGCTAATTTTTGTATTTTTAGTAGAGACGGGGTTTCACCATGTTGGCCAGGCTGGTCTCAACCACTTGACCTCAGGTGATCCACCAGCCTCAGCCTCCAGAAGTTCTGGGATTACAGGCGTGAGCCACCATGCCTGGCTAGTTCATGGTAATTGCTGTGGCAGCCCAGGGGAATTAGCACAGGGGGCTAGAGGTTCCCACACTGCTGTCATCACAGTGACTGTATTTTACAACTCCTAAGTCAGATGCAGAACTGCAAAACAGGATGCTCCTCGGGGAAATAAGAGGACAGCAGCTTTGTAATCAGGTGTCCTGAGATAATGGAAGATGCCTACTGGCCACAGCTAGAGTGAGGCCCAGAGGGCCAGAAGGCTCAGGGGCAAGAAACACAGGAAAGGCTCGCCATCAGGATGCAGTCTGTCTCTCACAGCTCCTTACAGAAAAGCTCAAATGAAACAAAAATAAGCAAAAGTATGATTGACCCATGGGGGGCCTCAATTTCTTCATCCTGGAGTTTAGATCATCTCTCTCCAATACCCACAGTGCATCTTTTTGGCAGAATGTAGGTAGCCAAAAACCCTTCCGCCAAAGATCTTGTGTGGATTTGGGATTAAATCCCCACCTGGATGGAGTTGGGTGTTTGGTTTGGTTTGGTTTTAGAAATGGGGGTCTCCCTTTGCTGACCAGGCTGGCCTGCAGTGGCACTATGATAGCTCACTGAAGCCTTGAATTCCTGAGCTGAAGCTATCCTCCTGCCTAAGCCTTCTGAGTAGCTGGGACTGCAGGTGTGCACCACCGCACCTGGCTAATTTTTAAATTTTTTTGTAGAGACAGGGTCTTGCCATCTTGCCCAGGCCATTCTCAAACTCATGGGCTCAAGTGATCCTCCTACCCCTCCCAAAGTGTTGGGATTACAGGAGTGAGTGAGCCACCGCACCCGGCACTGTGGAGTTGGTTTAACCAAAATACAATTCTCACCATAAATACATTTTGACTTAAAGATATTTCCACCTGTATGGTAGCATTGCACTCGGCCTCGACTTAGAATTTTTCAACTTTACAATGATGTGAAAGCAATGTGCATTCAGTAGAAATCGTACTTCAAGAACCCATACCACCGTTCTGTTTTTCACTCTCAGTACAGTACTCAGTAAATTACATGAGCTATTCAACACTTAATTATAAAATAGGCTTTGTGTTAGATGAGCCCAACTATAGGCTGAAGTTAAGTGTTTGGAGCATGTTTAAAGTACGCTAGGCTAAGCTACGATGATTGGTAGGTGAGGTTTAACAAATGCATTTTTTTTTAGAGACAGGGTCACCCAGGCTGGAGTGCAGTGGCACAATCCTAGCCCACTGTAACCTTGAACTCCTGGGCTCAGGCGATCCGCCACCTCAGCCTTCAGGGTAGCTGGGACTACAAGTGCGCGCTGCCACACCCAGCTAATTTATCTTTAAGTTTGTATAGAGATGGGGTGTCATTTTTTTTTTTTTTTTTGAGATGGAGTCTCACTCTGTCACCCAGGCTGCAGTGCAATTGTGCGATCTCAGCTCACTGCAACCTCTGCCTTCTGGGTTCGAGCAATTCTCCTGCCTCAGCCTCCCGAGTACTTGGGATTACAGGAGCACACCACCACATCTGGCTAATTTTTTCTATTTTTGGTAGAGACGGGAATTTCATCATGTTGACCAGGCTGGTTTCGAACTCCTGACCTCAAGTGATCTGCCCACCTCAGCCTCCCAAAGTGCTGGGATTACAGGCATGAGCCACCGTGCCTGCCTAGGTGTCTCTATCTTGCTCAGGCTGGTCTCAAATTCCTGGCCTCAGGTGATCCTCCTGCCTTGGCCTCCCAAAGTGCTGGGCTATAGGTGTGAGCCACCACAAATACATTTTTGACTTAAAGATATTTTCAACTTATGATGGCTTTATTGGGCTGTAACCTCTATGTGAGTAGAGGAGCATCTGTTCTTCCTCTGAAACTACAATCCTGTATGTATCTTAATGACTGGTTGACATTTCTGTCTCAGTGATTAGATGAGTGTCTAGGGGGCAGAGGTGGTGACACAGTTTCCCTGGTAACTTGTGCCTGGCTTGCTGGAAGTATTCATTAAGTATCTGTAGAAATGGGCCTGACACATCGGGCAGCTACAGTATGAAGGGCCAAAGGGATTTACCTGAGCTCACCTCGCTCACTGGAGGCAGAGCTGGGACTAGTAACCAATTCCCAATGCAGTCTTTTCCTGGCGTGCACGTCCAAGTGCCTGGTTTGGCGGAGGAGTCAGTGAGCACCAGGAATGAGGGGCTGGGTGGTGTTTCTTGGAGGGATGCCAGGACTCTGCCTAGAAACAGAGCTTTCAGAGAAATGGTGGCTTCTGAAACATAGAGGAAGACATGGGGCATAGAGATGTTTGGGACAGTTCTGGAGCCAAATCGGCCTTAGGAGGATGAAACATCCGAGGAAGAAATCAATGGAGACAAATTCTGTGGGCAGAATCCAGAATCCACTGAAAGCCATGAGGACCCTCCAGTAAGAGAAGGCATCCACAGCTTGGAAAAATGGCCTAGGTATCAAGGACTTTCAAAGTGACTTAAGGAGCTGGGTGTGGTGGCTGGTATGTGCCTGTGGTCCCAGCTACTCAGGAGGCTGAAGCGGGAGGATCACGTGAGCCCAGGAGTTCAAGTCTGCAGTGAGCTATGATCATGCCATCGCACTCCAGCCTGTGTGACAAAGTGACACCCTGTCTCAAAAAAATAAAAATAAAGGCCGGGCACGGTGGCTCACTCCTGTAAACCCAACACTTTGGGAGGCCGAGGCGGGTGGGTCATTTGAAGTCAGGAGTTTGAGACCAGCCCGGCCAACATGGTGAAACCTCGTTTCTACTAAAAATACAAAAATTAGCTGGGTGTGGTGGCGGGTGCCTGTAATCCCAGCTACTCAGGAGGCTGAGGCACGAGAATCGCTTGAACTCAGGAGGCAGAGGTTGCGGTGAGCCAAGGTCGCACCACTGCACTCCAGCCTTGGTGACAGAGTGAGACTCTATCTCAAAAAAATAAAATAAAATAAAAACAAATAAATAAATAAATACACAAAGTGGCTTAAAAGAATTGCCCGCTTATGCTGCTATCTGTTGATGATGTCATTGACAAGGCAGGCCAGTCTAATCATCACTCTTTCCTCAGCTTCAGGATCATGATTTCTCCCAGCACCACAGTAATGAAGGTGACACTGACTCATAGGTACACAGGGCTTTTCACGTCATAAAGCCTGGGTTGTAGGTTAAATTGTGCCCCTCACCGCCCCCGCCCAAAGATATCTGAAGTTCTAACCTCCTGAAACTGTGAATGGGGAAGTTCTAATCCCCTGAAACTGTGAATGTTACCTTGTTTGGAAATAGGGTCTTTGCAGATAAAATCAAGTGACAATGAGGTCACAGTTGATTAGGGTGGACCTAATCCTATAGGACTGGTGTTGTTATAAGAAGGCCAAGTGAGGAGACACAGAACATAGGGAGGCCATGTAACAACAGAAGCAAGCAAGCACGGAGGCTCACGACTGTAATCCCAGCACTTCGGGAGGCTGAGGCAAGAGGATCGCTTTAGCCCAGGAGTTCGAGAGCAGCCTGGGCAACATGGCGAAATCTCGTCTCTATGAAAAATACATAAAGGAGCTGGGTGTGGTGGTGTGTGCCTATGGTACTAGCCACTCGGAAGGTTGAGGCAGGAGGATCACTTGAGGCAGGAGCCTGAGGCTGCAGTGAGCTGTGATTACACCACTGCACTCCAGCCTGAGCAACAGGGCAAGACTCTGTTTCCAAAAAAAACAACAACAGCAGGCCGGGCATGGTGGCTACGCCTGTAATCCCAGCACTTTGGGAGGCTGAGGCAGGCAGATCACGAGGTCAGGAGATTGAGACCATCCTGGCTAACACGGTGAAACCCCGTCTCTACTAAAAATACAAAAAATTAGCTGGGCATGGTGGCGAGCGCCTGTAGTCCCAGCTTCTCGGGAGGCTGAGGCAGGAGAATCGCTTGAACCCAGGAGGAGGTTGCAGTGAGCTGAGATCGCCCCGTTGCACTATAGATTGGGCAACAAGAGCAAAACTCTGTCTCAAAAAAAAAACAAAGTAAACTATTGGCTGGATACAGTGGCTCATGTCTGTAATCTCAGCACTTTGCGAGACTGAGAGGCAGGAGGTTCGCTGAAGGCCAGGAGTTCAAGACCAGCCTGGGCAACATGGCAAGAACCTATCTCTATAAAAAAAAATAAAAATAAAAAATTTAGCCAGGCATGGCGTGCCTGTGGTTCCAGCTACTCAGGAGGATCACCTGAGCCCAGGAGGTCGAGGCTGCAGTGAGCCATGTTTGCATCACTGAGCTCCAGCCTGGGTGACAGAGCAAAACCCCGTCTCAAATATTGGTTGGGCATGGCGGACACCAGTAATCCCAGCACTTTGGGATGCTGAGGCAGGAGGATCACTGAAGGCCAGGAGTTCAAGACCAGGCTGGGCAATACAGTGAAATCCCATTTCTACAAAAGAAAAATCAACTATCACTTGCTAGCTATTGACCTTGAGTAAGTTGCTTCAGCCTTTTCTGAGTCTCCTCATGTGAAAGCATAACTGTATCTGCCTTATAAAACTGCCGGAAGGCCGGGTATGGCAGCTTATCCCTGTAATTCCAGCACTTTGGGAGGCCGAGGTGGGTGGATCGCTTGAGGCAAGGAGTTGGAGATCAGCTTGGCCAACATGGTGAAACCCTGTCTCTAATAAAAATACAAAAATTAGCCAGGCCTGGTGGCTCACACCTGTAGTCCAGGTACTTGGGAGGCTAAGGCAGGAGAATCAGGAGAATCACTTGAACCCAGGAGACTGAGGTTGAGGGAGCCACTGCACTCCAGCCTGGGCAACACAGTGAGACTCTATCTCAAAAAAACAACAACAAAAAGACTGCTGGGAGGACCAAAGGAGTTAATATTTAACTTCTAATGGTCCCTGTGGCATAGTAAATGTGAGTCATTATAATTTGCATGGGTGACTAAGGAGCTCAAAAGTAGTGAAAAGACAACTCCAGGGCAACACAGCCCGTGACTCATTGGTCAGGCTGAGTCCTGAACCTGGGTCTCCTGGCTCCCTGTACAGTGCTCATGGTTCAACGGAAACCTGGAACTAGAATGTCCAGTGAAATCCGATGCTCTGAGCGACTGTAACTTCTGTTATTCCCTCCTGTGTGGCAGGCTGTTTCAGCAGCCATGCACTGTCTCCCATCCAAGTACTAATCAGGCCCAACCCTGCTTAGCTTCCTAAGACGAGATCGGGCGCGTTCAGGGTGGTACGGCTGTAGACGTAGCCATGCACCGTCAACAGCTGGCTATGCACCTGTGCTGGGGTGGGGAGGGCAGCCAGTTGGGTCAGACTGTGGCTCTGTGCCTGACCCTGGGAAGAGAGAGCCCCTTGGCCCCTGCAGGAGGGGTGTTAGGAAGGTGTGCTAGGGCAGGCAGACAGCAGACTGCATAGCCTCTGAGAGGGGCTTTTCTGGATCACATTTCACTGCCAGAGTGGGTCCAAGGACAGGGAAGGTGCCAAGCTGCTGCTTGTAGCCCTGGTTAGGAAATGGCCAGGAGAGCAGGACAACTGTTTTGAAAGGCAATACGACATTAGGGCAAAAGGGCTGCTGGGAATAAATCCCTGCTGCACAGGCTGCTTTAGTTTAAGCCGACCAAAATGACCTAGGACAGGCCAGGCGCGGGCGCTCATGCCTGTAATCCCAGCACTTTGGGAGGCCGACGTGGGCGGATCACCTGAGGTCAGGAGTTCAAGACCAGCCTGGCTAGCATGGCGAAACCCCGTCTCTACTAAAAATACAAAAATTAGCTGCCCGTGGTGGCGGGCACCTAGAATTCTAGCTACTTGGGAGGCTGAGGCAAGAGAATCACTTGAACCTGGGAGGCAGAGGTTGTAGTGAGCTGAGATCCCACCACTGCACTCCTGCCTGGGCGACAGAGCGAGACTTCATCTCAAAAACCAAAAACCCCAAAATGACTTATGATAAGCAGAGGCCCAGGAGCCACAGTTCCCCTAGAAGTGTCTACTCCTTTCTTCTAAGTCTGTGGCTCCTGCCCCACATCTGGGAACAAAAAAGCGGTGAATGGCCAGAGCGATGCAAAGAAAAAAGAGCAGAAACAAGACAAGCTACTGGCCTGTGCAATTCACCTTTGAATGAGCAATATGCTCTATGAAAATTGGATGCAAAGAACCTCCAGGTGTGCTTGTAGCTCTCTTAAAGACTCCTCACGGCTAGGTTTTCCTTAATGGAAAACATCAAGGAAGGTTACTGAGTGTGGTTTCTCTGAAATTGCCATCAGGACCTAAAATGCCCCATACTGAGGAGCTCAGATCATTTCAGCTGATTTACTTTTTCTCCGGAGCCTTACCATTTTCTAGAAAGAGGAAGTTAGGAGTGATGGGGCAAGACCAGACAACAGCAGATAATCATTCCATGATAATTGCCTTTGATATCCAGGAAGAGACAACGTGCAAAGAGTCAGCTCCCAAAATATCTTGATAAGATCTTGCCTTTGGGGTTGGCTCATTTTCTGTGTGCACTCTGCCCCTCCCTCCCTAGGGCTTCTCTTTGTGTGCAGCTAATCAAGGCTTCTCACAGCAAGCCTCCCCACTAAGGATTCCATGCTCTCTGACTCTCACTGCTTCTCTCCCCATCAAACCTCCTTTCCCAGGAGTTGGTTTAATCTGATTGCCATCCTACCACACATCATCCAATCACAGCTACAGCTCCTCAGCCCCCAGACTCCACTTTAACGCTCCTGGGAAGCATTTGCTTGTTTTGAAAATTGATTTGGGTCAGGTGCGGTGGCTCATGCCTGTAATCCCAGCACTTTTGGGAGGCCGAGGTGGGTGGATCACCTGAGGTCGGGAGTTCGAGATCAGCCTGACCAACATGGAGAAACCCCATGTCTACTAAAAATGCAAAATTAGCCGGGCGTGGTGGCGCATGCCCATAGTTCCAGCTACTCGGGGGGCTAAGGCAGGAGAATCGCTTGAACCCGGGAGGCGGAGGTTGCGGTGAGCTGAAATCACGCTGTTGCACTCCAGCCTGGGCAACAAGAGCGAAACTCCATCTCAAAAAAAAAAAAAAAAGAAAAAGAAAATGGATTTGTATTTCATTGGCTCTCAAACTTTATTAGACGTAACAGTCACCTGGAGCACTTGTTAAAATATAAATTCTGATAGACAGGTTTGGGTGTCAAGAACAGTGCAAGGTTAGAGATAACCAAGTGCACGCGTGCTTGTGTCTTTCCACGATGTCAGGCTTTTACTGATGCCATTTCAATCACAAAAGCCATGAGCTACATGGAGTTCCCAAGGAGGCAATTCTCCTTAGTACTTCCCGTTCAGTTCTCCTTAGTACTTCCCGTTCACCTGTACTCAGAGCCGCACATACGGGTCCATCAATACTGCAAACCATACATAATAATACACTTAAGCAATATATACACGTTATACATTAACCATTCCACAACAAACAAAGTAGCACTTAACATCGAGAGGAGAGAGATAGGAGAGAGAGTTAACAAACCAGTCCAGCGGGAGGAAAGAAGGCAAAAGGAGTCCTGGTCTGGGCCCTGCTCTTCAGCCTTGCAAGGAAGAGTCTTTGATGTGGTAGAACCTTCGAAGGCAGAGACTGGGTTCTTATCATGAGGCAGTGCAAGGCTGTGCTAGGACCACTAGAAGGCCTGCTCTTTTTTTTTTCTGAAACAGAAGTTTCACTCTTGTTGCCCAGGCTGGAGTGCAATGGCATGA
Source organism: Hylobates moloch (assembly GCF_009828535.3). Lineage (NCBI taxonomy): Eukaryota > Metazoa > Chordata > Mammalia > Primates > Hylobatidae > Hylobates > Hylobates moloch. Next base: position 8,401,112 of record NW_026652290.1, on the reverse strand, counting down.
TCTCGGCTCACTGCAACCTCCGCCTCCCGAGTTCAAGCGATTCTCCTGTCTCAGCCTCCTGAGGAGCTGGGATTACAGGCATGCGCCACCACACCCAGCTAGTTTTTGTATTCTTAGTAGAGATGGAGTTTCTCCATGTTGGTCAGGCTGGTCTCGAACTCCTGACCTCAGGTGATCCACTCTCCTCAGCCTCCCAAACTGCTGGGATTACGAGGCATGAGCCACCGTGCCCAGCCGAAGGCCTGCTCTTTTAATGGTTACAGAATCCTTTGGTGAGGACTGATCATGAGAGTGTGCTTGTTTGTCCATCCTTATCTGGTTGGATGCAGTCTTTGTTTGTTGATTTATTAAGCAAAACTTTTCTGGGGGTCAGGGGGACAGGGTCTCACTCTGTTGCCCAGGCTGGAGAGCAGTGGTGCGATCTTGGTTCATTGCAACCTCTGCCTACTGGGCTAAAGAGATCCTCCTGCGTCAGCTTCCTGAGTAGCTGGGACTACAGGTGCACGCCACCACACCCAGCTAATTTTTGTATTTTTGGTAGAGACGGGGTTTCGCCATGTTGCCCAGGCTGGTCTCAAACTCCTGGGCTCAAGCAATCCATCCTCCGAGGCCTCCCAAAGTGCTGGAATTACAGGCATGAGACACGGCACCTGGCCAAGCAAAACATCTTATTCTCGTTGGGAAAGTACTCTATGAAATATAAAATGAAATGTTTTTCTAAGGTGGAGTTACTTATATTAAGGGTGTTTTATACGGTGGGTAATAGTCTTTTTAAGATTCATTCATTTTTGTTTTTTTGAGACAAGGTCTCGCTCTGTCACCCAGGCTGGAGTGCAGTGGCAGGATCTCGGCTCATTGCAACCTTGACCTCCTGGGCTCAGGCGATCCTCCCCTCTCAGTCTCCCAAGTGGCTGGAAACACAGGCATGCACCACTATATCCAGCTTATTTTTGTATTTTTTTTAGAAACGGGGTCTTGCTATGTCACTGAGTCTATTCTCAAACTCCTCGGCTCAAGCAATCCTCCTGCCTTGCCCTCCCAAAGTGCTGGGATTATAGGCATGAGCCACCACACTGGGCCAGGTTATGGTCTTAATAAAGCTTGCAGGAGATTGCGAAGGAGGTGAACCTAGAACTCCCAGGAACCATGCCCTCATAGAGATGACTTCAGACAGGCATGGGAAGTATTTTGGGAAGGGGGAAAGAGGGCACAAGAAAGGAGGAGATGCCTAATCCTTTAATTATCTTTTCAATAGAGGTAAGGCAAAAAACAGGGAAGAATAGAGAAAAAGAAATGTAAATGTAAGGCTCTCGCTTTCTTTTCTTTTCTTTCTTTTTTCTTTTTCTTTTTTCTTTTTGAGATGGAGTCCCACTCACTCACTCAGGCTGGAGTGCAGTGGCATGATCTCGGCTCACTGCCACCTCTGCCTCCTGGATTCAAGCGATTCTCCTCCCTCAGCCTCCTGAGTAGCTGGGATTACAGTCACCTGCCACTACGCCCAGCTAATTTTTGTATTTTTAGTAGAGATGGGGTTTCACCATGTTCACCAGCTGGTCTTAAACCCCTGGCCTCAAGCAATCCACCTGCCTCAGCCTCCCAAAGTTCTGGGATTACAAATGTGAGCCACCACGCCTGGCCAAGGCTCTAATTTTCTTTTTTTTGAGATGGAGTTTCGCTCTGTTGCCCAGGCTGCAGTGCAATGGTGCGACCTCAGCGTACCGCAACCTCCACCTCCCAGGTTCAAGCAATTATCCTGCCTCAGCCTCCTGAGTAGCTGGGATTACAGGCATGCGCCACCATGCCCACCTAATTTTGTATTTTTAGTAGAGATGGGGTTCCTCCATGTTGGTCAGGCTGGTCTCTAACTCCTGACCTCAGGTGATTCACCCTCCTCGGCCTCCCAAAGTGCTGGGATTACAGGCGTGAGCCACCGCACCCGGCCAAGGCTCTAACTTTCTAGAAGGTTTCATTGTGGACCCCTCCGTGCCACCTCACCTTGGCCCTACCCTATGCTGATCCCTCTTTCTCCAAGCAGCAGCCAACCTGAATCCTTCATGGGGCATCCACACTGTTTGTATTGTGGCTGTTTCTCCTTTCGTTCATCATAGTTAACATCCACAATTCTTAAACTTGCCTCCCTGGTTCCCAAGGCCAGTGTGCATCACTGCATTAGTCCGTTTTCATGCTGCTGATAAAGATATATCTGAGACCGGGCAATTTACAAAAGAAAGAAGTTTAATGGACTTAGAGTTCCACACAGCTGGGGAGACCTCACAATCATGGTGGAAGGCAAGGAGGAGCAAGTCACACCTTACATGGGTGGGAGCAGGCAAAGAGAGAGAGCTTGTGCAGGGAAACTCTGACTTAGAAAGCCATCAGATCTCATGAGACTTATTCACTATCATGAGAACAGCATGGGAAAAACCTGCCCCTATGATTCAATTACCTCCCTCCAGTTCCCTCCAGCAACACTTGGGAATTCAAGACGAGATTTGGGTAGGGACACAGCCAAACCATATCAATCATTAACCACATTTGGGGGATGTGGATGTGAAACAAGCTTGGAGGCTCGTCAGCTAGAGATTCCGATTCAATGGTCCAGAAAGGGGCCCAGGAATCTGCTTTCTAAACAAACAGTGCAACTGGGTCTGAAGCTGTGCACTGATGCTGGAGGAAGTCGAGGGGCCGACTTCATCACCATTTTTGCCAACTGCTTTCCCCACCACAGAATTGTGGAGCAGAGGATGATGAGCCCGGAGCTAGCAGCACCCAATCACTAAGCTCTGCTACCAGAGGCCCTGGGATCTGTGGTTTCATTTAAGCTCCACAGCAAGCCCCAGAGGCAGGGGTCATTGCCCCGGCTTTTTTTTTTTTTTTTCTTTTCTTTTTTTTTTTTTTTTTGAGACAGAGTCTTGCTCTGTCGCCCAGGCTGGAGTGCAATGGCACAATCTCCACTCACTGCAACCTCCACCTCCCAGGTTCAAGCGATTCTTCTGCCTCAGCCTCCGGAGTAGCTAGGATTACAGGTGCCCACCACCACGCCCAGCTAATTTTTTGTATTTTTAGTAGTGACAGGATTTCACCATGTCGGTCAGGCTGGTCTTGAACTCCTGACCTCAAGCAATCCACCCGCCTCAGCCTCCCAAGGTGCTGGGATTACAGGCGTGAGCCACTGTGCCCAGCCCATTGCCCCATTTTATAGATAGGCAAGTTATGTGCTCTTTGGACTCCTCTACTGCCCCTCTAGCTCTAAAACTGTGATTCCATGTGGGGAAGTCAAAAACCCAGGCTTAAGCCTGGGCACAGTGGCTCACACCTGTAATCCCAGCACTTTGGGAGGCAGAGGTGGGTGGATCACCTGAGGTCAGGAGTTTGAGACTAGCCTGGCCAATATGGTGAAACCCCATCTCTATTAAAAATACAAAAATTAGCTGGGCGTGGTGGCGGGCACCTGTAATTCCAGCTACTTGGGAGGCTGAGGCAGGAGAATCGCTTGAGCCCAGGAGGCGGAGGCTGTAGTGAGCTGAGATGGCACCACTGCACTCCAGCCTGGGCAACAGAGCAAGACTCCGTCTCAAAAAAAACAAACAAAAACCCAGGCTTAAGCTTTATGCACGTCACCATGCGACCTTGGTAGGCTCCTCCCACCCTGGCCTCCAGCTTCCCCACAAGGATAACGAAGTCAGCCCCATCATCCGGGGGGTGCAGCTTCTCAGAGGCCAACCCTGGGGCACTTTGCTTTGTTGGAAGTTGAGTTTGATTACAACTCTAATCATTTGTCCCCCAAAGTCAACTTTCTTTTATTGCTTACACTGCAGAATCATCCAGTCTCAAAAAAAGAGATCCCACATAGTCTAGTGGTTAAAAAAAAAACAATTTTTTTAATAGGAAAATAGACCCTCAGAGGAAATTGGTCACTGGGTTTAACTGGGAGGGATTGTTTCGTGCCTGTGAATGGGTTAATGTACCAGGGTGGGCATAAGTACAAATTATAAAACTAAAGGAAAATGCCGAAAGGCCATGTGAGTGACAGCAAGAATGAAGGCTGCTGCATCCGAGGGCTGAAGTATAGACGCAAGTCCCACTTTAGCACAACCACAGCTGCTATTAAGACCCTCAAACGCACCATCAGTGGTTCTGAATTTTGCATAATGATTGAACTCTGCCGTATCATCAGAGGGGAGGAGAACGACGTGGAAACCAAAGGGCTGAAATTTCAGCCCCTGCCAAGCCTTCTGGGGCTCCAACACACTCCCAGAATAGCGCGGCTAGGTTCCCAGCAGCCTCGGGCTGCGCCGCAACTGGGCTTCCGGAGAGCGAGACGAGTCAAGCCCCAAGCACTGCCGGGGACAGCTGGGACTGGACACCACCCAGAAGCCAGCTGGCTGACCCTGTCCTGCCCTACTGGAGGCGCCATCTCTGGTGAGTGGGGGCATGTCTGGCTCCTCTGCGGCTCTCCCGCCATTACCTGGGGACCCAGCTGAGTCAGGGGTGGCCTCAAATCCCAGGCAAGAGGGTGGCATCAGTGAGTGGGTCTCCTGAAGTCTTTGGTGGCAGTGGCTGGAGAAGGTGTTAAAGGGCTGAATGGCCCTGCAGGCAGGGGAGGCTGCAGTGTGTGCCAGGCGGATGTGACTTTAGGAGGCCAGTGGCCACCAGCAGAATAGGGATGGGAAATGAAGATGGGCGGGCAGGGAGAAACAGCCCTGCCACAGGCCAGGCAATTGCCCCGTGCAGCACGGTCTTGAGGCTGGCTTCTGAAGGTGAAGGGATTGTTGGGAGAAGGGAGAATGGCCAAGCCCACTTCTGGCTTGACAACAGTTATGTGTTTTCCAGTGTCCTCCTTCATTCATTTATTCCCTTGCAAGTATTAATTGAGGCAGGGCCCCAGGGGAAACACAAAGATGGGTCAGGCACACATCTTCCCTTCCCAAGAGCTTATACCTTGGTTGGGGACATAAAGCATCACAGAAATAACCATCGATAAGGCAGAAAATGTCAGGGCTACATAAGAGATAAGAGTACTGGGGAGCACAGTACAGTGAGGTGCAAGTCCAGCGGGCTAAAGGAAGATAGTTCTAATCCACAGCTAGCCACTGAGCCTCTATGAACCTCAGTCTTTAAATATATAAGATGGAGACAATAACGTCTGCCTCATGGAGGCTTATAGGGTTGTAAGTATCAAATATATATAAAAGGTGCTTGAAATTGTACAGCAATATACAGAGGTAAGCTATTATGGGTATCGTATTATCCAACTAGCCAGCATCTCTCTGAACTTCTCCGCCTGGAATTCTGGGAGCCACAGGGAGCCCGGGATCTGAGTACAGGGTTCTTGTCACCAGCAAAGCAAAGTCTAGACCCTGAGCCCTCCTGTCCCCTTATAGAAGGCTGACAGCCTCTCTCAGCTCTTGGCCAATCAATCCAATTGACCAAGATCGCACCACTGTTCTCCAGCCTGGGCAACACAACCGGGCAACAGCCTGGTTGCAGAGATTGAGAATACAGAACATGTGAGTGAAGTCACAGGAAGGCAAGTGCGGGGCCGAGGCAGACTCAGAGCAGGCTTCTCAGGCTGGAGTGACCATTTCCTGTGGGGGAACAGGAAAGAGAGGAGGCTGGAGTCAAGGTTAGGTACAGGTTGCAGAGGCCTTGAATGCCAGGCAAGGGAGCCTGGACTTTCACATAAAGGCACCATGAGCCAGTGAAGGTGTTAGGAGTGAAAGGTGTTGGGTGAAGTCAGTGAAGGTCCTGCCCCGGATGGGGGTTTGCAGGGTGACTGGAGAAGACTGCCACCAGGGGCCATCACTCTGGGGGCTGGTGTAGCCACTGCAGCAAGGTAGAAGGAATGCTCCCCCCTGAACTGCTCACAGATTGGGGTGAGATGCTTCCTGAAGGTAGGGGAACAAATTGCAGTGATGGCTACACATTTCCATTTTGATTTTGATAGAGGCGGGTGGACTGAGTGGCCTGGATCCCTGGACCCTTGGCCTTGAGGTCTGGTTCTCAGGATTTATGCAGTCTGTGGATGGAGGCTGACCAGATCAGAGCAGCTCAGCAGGCCCCGTTCTCTCCTTCCACAGGGAGTTGGTTAGCGGCCACTGAGCCCTGGGCAGGGAGGGGATGAGGGAGGAGCAGATTTTGCAGCCATGGGGGAGGGTTCAGCATCAGGTGACATTCCAGTGGACTCTGCCCAAGGCCTGCTTCCGGGTACACTTCCAGAGCGATCACCCATGGGCAGCCGGTTGTGGTGAATGAGTGTTTCACTCGCCTGCACCCTGGCCCTGGTTTCCTGCTTCTTAAGGGGCCACGATGGGACCTGAGTCCTTTCAAAAAACTAGGCAGTTCCCGCTACTCCAAGCAGAAAGTCCTATGAGCCTAAGAGAAAAAGAGATTTGGCCAGACACTGCAGCCAGGGCAGTAACCAGTTAATACGAGCCTGGGAGCAAGGAGAGGTGAAATGCTAACTGTTTACCAGCAGCCGGCTGTGGGTTACAGGGCACCCAGCCACCTAGCACAGGATTCCAGGCCCCAACTTGTCAGGAAGCAGGAGCCCCACCCTCAGCTCAGTGAGGGACTATTCCTCCCCAACTGGGGCCTGGCTGCAAGACCTGGGGCCCTCCACTCCCCAGGTAGAGGGAGCAGGCCTTCTACTCTGTAGAAGAGGAAATGGCTCCTGTTGGAGATTCTGCAGGCTGAGACTGCAATCCAGAACCCCTGCTGCCCAGGCAAACTGGGAAGTCCCTCTAAACAACACAACTGACCTCTGGCTCTCCCTGGGTAGGCCTCTCCATGCCCCAGGCCGGGGTGCCAGGGCCTCTGCCCTCACCTCTGATGCAGGGCATTGCAGCCCCAGGGGAGGTGACTTCTCCAGTAGGCACTGGGGCTTGCCTGCTTCCCAGTAAGTGGGGTACGGGAGGCAGGGCAGGGGTGGTGCTGTTTGCAAGGCTGCTGGTGTGAGGGGGAAGATCGGCCATGGCCAGCCACAGAATAACGGATATTCCACAAGCATTTACTGAAAACATTTACCCACACCCGTCTGAGTGCCAGATGCCAGGGAAAACAAGATGAGTGAGACGTGTCCCTGGCTCTCTAGAAGGGCACAGTGTAATTGGAGAAAAAACAATTTAGAAGGCTAATTATGATACACTAGGATAAAATATAAATAAATGAATGTGTAACAGGCTGTGAGTAAATAGGGCAACTCACAATGGGTCTTTCGTGGGAAGGTGAGGATCGCTTCGCAGAGGAAGGAACATTGGAGCTGAGCTTTGGGGCAGGGCAGATTTTTTAAAACTTTTTGGTCACAAAGAAAAAGGATGGTAAGAGGCATAAAATGTTCGAGGTGGAAGGAACATCACACAGAGCATGGCATGGCAAATCTATTCCAATCACGGTGAAACAGAACTGAAAGAATGCCAGCTTCTGCAAGAGTTTGGGTTAAAAACCATTAGGCCAGGCACGGTGGCTCACGCCTGTAATCCCAGCACTTTGGGAGGACAAGGAGGGAGGACTGCTTGAGCCCAGGAGTTCCAGACTAGCCTGGGCAACATAGTGAGACCCCATTTCTACAAAAAAATACAAAAATTAGCCATGCATGATGATGCACTCCTGTAGTCCCAGCTACTCAAGAGGCTGAGGCAGGAGGGTCGCTTGAGCCTGGGAAGTTGAGGCTGCACTGAGCCAAGATCGCACCACTGCACTCCAGCTGGGGTGACAGAGTGAGATCCTGTTTCAAAAATAATTAATTTACATTTAAATTATAAATAAAAACTGTTAGACCTGTCAAGGCTTAGAGGGAATGACAATCACGCCAGGAAAGGGGAGGCTGATCGCTGGCTCCCTGTAAGCACCAGGCTTGTGTGAGGAACATTCCAGACACAGCTTCATTCTGGGGGTGATGTTATCATCCAGTTTTACAGTTGAGGAAAGCAGGGCTCAGAGAGATGAGGTAACTCACCCAAGTCACACAGCCGGCAGGTGGCACAGGTGTTGCCACTCTTGGGCCTTGTCAAGACCTCAGACATCTCTGAAGGAAGCTTCCAATAAACAAAGGGTTTCTCACTCTGCCAGTAGGAATCCAACTCAGGTGGGGGTGGAGGTAGTTGGGTGGTGGACACAGACATGCTTCTCTGCAATCCAGAATCTTTTCTTTTTTCCTTTTTATTTCATATATTAAAAAAAATATTAAATAGGCTGAGCACAGTCGTTCACACCTGGAATCCCAGCACTTTGGGAGGCCGAGGCGGAAAGATCGCTTGAGCTCAAGAGTTCGGGACCAGCCAGAGCAACACAGTGAGACCCCCATATCTATTTTCTTTTTTGTTTGTTTCAATAGAGATGAAGTCTATGTTGCCCGGGCTGGTCTCCACCTCCGGGGCTCAAGCAATCCTCCCACCAAGGACTCCCAAAATGCTGGGATTACAGGCGTGAGTCACTGTGCTGGGCCTCATGATCTCTTTGAACAGTAGCACTCTTTGAATACTTCTCAGAGTGTAGTTTTTTGGTGAAAACAGAGTTCGAAATGGGTTCTACGCCTACTGGGGTATTAAATCAAAGTGAAGGACATCTGGGGGCACAGAGGACCCTGTGGCTGGAGTCTCGGAAAGCAACGCCACCTCCCACAGAACTTCCCTTCTAGCATCACAGGCTCGCTGTGTCCAGCAGCCCCCACCAGGGTCTGACTCATGGTGGAGGGGTCTCATGCCTTCTCCAACTCTTGCCTCCCCACTCCGGACCAGCACAGGCCCCTGGGACTAGAGCAGAGGCCAACAGGGACCCTGAAGGCTGAAGCCCATGTCATCCGCCCCAAAGGACTTGCTTTGTCCTTTAAAGGCAGATCCTGCCCCGGAAGTGAGATGGAGTGAACACAAAAAGAGCAAATAGCTCTCAGGAAACCTCCCTACATTTCCACTGCCATCTACCAAGCAGGGCTGGCAGTGGGCAGGGCTCTGATGCTCCGCCCAGGTCTCAGATGCCCCAGCCTTTCTCCCGCCTGGGTGGGGAGGGAGGGGCAAAGAGTTGCCTTTTTGGAGAATCTAGGTAGGAAAAAGAGATTCCCAAAGCTTGAAAATAAATTGAAACAGATCTGCCAGATCCACAATTCATCTTTGGCTTCTTAAGGTCACACCATTCCACCTTCCTCTAGCTCTTAGCTGGCTTTTCACATATGCTAATGAGCGGCCCCTCCCAGCACACTGTGTTCAGCACTAGTTGCCTGCTTCATGAGAACCAGTTCCAGCCCAAAGTCATGGATGCCCCTCGCCTAGGTCTGACCCGCCGTTTGCCTTTCTAGCGTGGGCACTCAACTGCTTGGACCCTACAAGCGTTTGCCTCCCTGGCATGGGGGCCTCTGAATCTTAGGGTGGGAGGTGGAGCTACGGGAGGGAGCCCAGGAGTGAGGAACAGATCAGCAGCACACTGCGCCCCTCTTCTTAATATTGAAGAGACTTGAAACAATTCAGTCTTCGCCACTCCAGACCAGCCTGTGACGGCAAGGCCAGGAAGGGATACAGGGTTCTAGAGAACCAGGGCCTCACCGCCAGCTCCGGCCGCTAAGCAAACATTCCCTCCTGGAGTCAGAGAAGCCGGTGTGCGAGGGGAGGAACCAGCCTGAGGTTTATCGCTCCAGCAACTCCGGGTGATTCATAGAGTTTAGATTCCCGGTTGTCACAGACCGGGGCAGGCACGCAAACAAGCAGCCCGGGAGATACCCTCCCCTTTCCCCGCTCCCGCTCCTCCACCTTGCTACCCCCTAGCCGGTGACCAGCTGCCTCCCCTCCCCCTCGCGGACGCTCGGGGTTGAGCAAACACTCCGGGCCGCCCGCCCCGCCACCAGCTGGCTCCGACCGGCGCACCGCTGGCGATCCCCCAGGCAATTCGGCGTCATGAGAACCGGCACCCCGAGACTCGGCGCCCTGCCCTCCCTCCGCGTCCCCAGGGCCCTGGCCAGGCCCAACAACCTCTCCCTCCTCCGTGCGCCTCGGCCCCAACGGGCCTCTGGCGCGGGCTAACTAGGCCTCGCTGCGGGCCCCCAGGACTGCGCACCCCACCCCCCGCGAGGCCAGCAGCCCCGGGGGAAGGCGGCCGGAAAATCTCTTGTTTATCGGGCTGGAGAAGTCCCAGCCTGGATTCACTTCCCAATTTCTGAGGTCCACCTTCAGCAGATTCCTGGGGCCGGAGAGGAAAGGGTGGCAACCCACAGATCCATCCCGGGACAGGGGGGAGTGGGGGTGGGGCTGGTGGGAACCTGACCTCCTGGAAAGTTCTCCCGGCCGCTGGAGGGGACGGACTCGGAGTCAGAGCCAACGTGTCCCGGAGCGCAGAGACCGAGGGGGCCGCGCTTAAACACTGTACCTGGGGGAACAAAACCGTGAAGGCTAATTAGGACAAGTCGGAGCGGGGAACGGGGACGCCGGGAGGGGAGCGCGCACTCCGAGTTGGGCAGAACCTGGAACGGTCACAGGAAACCCGGGCGCGGGGTAGTCGGGCCCAGGGGGACCTTTGCCCACGGTCCGGAGTGGTCTGGACTCGGCCCAGGCGTGAGAGGAGCGCTTGGTGACGATCCCACGTACGCTTGGTGACTGGTGGAGGTCCCAGAGAAGGACCGTGCGTGCAAAAGGCGAAACTTGGTGTGCGGTGTGTCCACGTGTGCAAGCTGGGGAGGGGAGGGGGCGCAGAAGGCGTGACAAAGACGGACTCTGTCTTGAATGTGCTCCTCGCTCCGGCCCGCTCCCCGCGAACTGTGCCTGAAGTGTGTCTCACGGGAGGGCCAGGACGAAGGTGACAAAGGCTAGGTATCCCCCACGGAGACGCGCCAAGGTAGCCCCGCGCGTGTCCGTACGCGCTCTCTGGAAGACGCGGTGGGAGTGCGCAGGGCTGCACCCCCACACCGCTTGCCCCGGCGAAGGCCGAGCCCAGAAAGTGAGTGCGCGTGAGTGTGCGCGCGCCCGCGTGCGGGGGCGTGGCAGTCAACAGCAACAACCCACACGCCGGCAGGGCCAGAAACTCCCATCTCCCTCACCAGCCGGAAAGTACGAGTCGGCTCAGCCTGGAGGTGAGTCGGGGCGGGGAGGGCCGGGCAGGCTTTGTTCCTGAGTAAACGGAGCGCACGTACCTGGAGCGCGGCGGGCGCCCGATTAGCGCCCTGAATGGAGGTGATGTAATGGTGATGCAGGCGCCAGCCCACCCTCGCTGACACAAGGAGCCCTGCCTGGGGACAGGCCCGCGCGAGAGCGAGCGACCCAGAGCGCCTGGCTCAGCCTCGGTCCCGGGGAGAGGCAGGCCCTGCGTCCCGGCCCGAGCCCCGCCATCCCAGCCAGGACCGGGCCTGGCCCAGCGCCCCGCGCCGTCCCTCCCACCCCCGCCCGCCCCCCGCCTGGGGCTGGAGTTGGCCCCAAACGCTGGGCCGGAGCGGGGCCGGCGGCGAGTCCCAGGTAAGGGCTGCTGCCTTCCCGCTCCGCTCTCCTCTCCGCCGCCCGGAAGAGTCGGGTCGGGCCGGCGGGGAGTGGGCGAGGGCAGAGGCGGGGGCTGGACATCCTGCGGGCTGGGGACGCCGCGCCAACTCCGCTCGGTCACTGAAAGTTTTCAAACCCGAGCAGGCTGGGGACTGGGGGGGTGGGGGAACCCGGCGCTGCGGCTCGGGCTGGAGGGAGGGGAAACGACTCCACAATCGGGGTCTCCAAGAGGAGCCCCTCCACCGCCTGCCTCTCGGTGGGAGTCCGCGATCACTCTCTCTTGAGGGTCGGCGTCCTCTCCGCCGCCTGCTACTGTGGATGGGGAGGGCAGGTTTCTGTGGCCCTAAAAATGGGAGTGACTGGTTCGTTCCCTTGCTCCCCATTCCAGCCACCCGGGGAGCGCAGGTGTAGACCCCAGTACCGTCGACCCAAGTAGGGACGAGAGGGTTCAGAATCCCCCTGAGAAGTTTGGAAATTCAGACTATCAAAGCGCCTCCCCTTCTGGTCGCCTGGCCCCTAGATCCCGAACCCCCACTCCCGGCTGGCTTTTCCAGCGTCCTTTGCACCTCCATCCCCAGGCCCGCAGTGTTACACCCAGGAAGACCCAATCACTTACAAACTCCACGATCAAGATCCTAAAGCCCGGGGGAGGAGACTGTGTTGAAGTAGGGTTTTGTGTTCCTGGAGCTTCCTCTCCCCGCCGGCCCCCGACCCCTGTGCCTTAAACTAGACTGGGGGAGGGAGTGCCTTGGGGGGTGGGGCGCATTCCAGAGTGACATTCCAGAGCAGACCCTTGAAGATTTCCAAGTCTCAGAGAGCTCAGGGCATTTTGGCCCAAATGCCTGGTCTTGGTGCGGGGCAGGGGCAGGGGGATAGGGGTAGGGTGTCTAGGCTGAGGTTCGAGGAACCCCAACCCACCCCCCACCAACCTACACACTGAGGCCGCTCCTTCCAGGCACTTGCATCTCCTGTGCGCCTTCTTATCGATGGGGTAAACGCCTGAGCGCCCTGGACAGAGGGGTGAGACAGTGGGACCTAACCAGGGACTGGGAGAGAGGGATGGGAGTGGAGGCAGGAAGGCTGTCAGTCGGGCCATCGTCTTTCCCGATAGGCTCTTAAGTGTGTGGGATGGGAGGAAGGCAGGTGCTCTGTGGTATCCCTGGGAGAACCTCCCTGGAGAGTGCCCTGGTCACAGCACCCTTGAAGACAGCCATTGGCCATGGGTCAATGTTGAGTTTGGTTGCCCCTGTGACACGCTGGAGCTCTCTTTCCAGTGCGGTATCCTTTGCCCTGGTGGGTGGAGGGGGTCTCAGGCTTGTGTGTGGATAGCACTGGAGCGAGGAAGGGGGTTTTGCTCTGGAGAAGTGAGAAGGCCTGGCTGTCTCCCCGGTTGCTGGATGAAGCCACTTGTTGCTGGGGGAAACCAGTCAGGGGTGCTTGGGCCTCTGAGCCTCTGAGCCCACCAGGCCTCTGCGCCCCCCGGAGAGAGAAGGAAGGAGGAGGGAGATTCAGCAACTGGACTGGACTGACTCAGACAAGAACTGGGGGCCGGGTGGCTGAGCCTGGGGAAAGGCCGATTTCAGAGGCGATTAAAAATATTTGTACAACTGATTCCAGGGAAGTGAAGCAAAAGGCTCTTTTGTCCAGAAAATAATCTGAGGCTGGGACTGGGCTTCAGCTGTGGGGTGGGGGAGACTCAGGGCGGAAGGAGGTTCCCCTCCTACCCCCCTCCTTGAACCCTCTGAGAATCTTTAAGCAGAAGATGCAACTCCAACATGGAGGGGGCAGCCCTGGGTGTGGAGAAATGCACCTGAGACCATCCAGAGGTGACTTCCAAATGCCCACTGTGTTCAGGCACAGCACCAGCTGTGACAGCGCATTCTAGAAGTCTTGTTCACCAGCTTCAAAGACCTTACAGCCCTGGAAGGGAGACACGGACATGATTTGAACGTTCAGGGATCAGAAGGCTCAGTCTTAGTGCAGGGTCTGGGGACCCACAGGAGGCAGAAGGTTCCTCCAGGGTCCTGAGGAAAAGCCTGACCAGAGCTGAGTCCATCTTGTCAGTCCCTTAGCCACCATCTTAAAAGGTGGCATTGGGCCGGGAATGGTGGCTCACACCTGTAATCCCAGCACTTTGAGAGGCTGAGGTAGGTGGATCACCTTAGGTCAGGAGTTCGAGACCAGCCTGGCCAACATAGTGAAACCCTGTCTCTACTAAAAATACAAAAATTAGTCGGGCATGGTGGTGGGCACCTGTAATCCCAGCTACTTGGGAGGCTGAGGTAGGAGAATGGCTTGAACCTGGGAGTTGGAGGTTGCAGTGAGCTGAGATCATGCCGTTGCACTCCAGCCTGGGCCACAAGAGTGAAGTTTGGTCTCAAAAAAAAAAAAAAAA
>NW_026652290.1:8260443-8386864 GCF_009828535.3 Hylobates moloch | reverse complement strand
CAAAAAAAAAAAAAAAAAAAAAAAAGGCGTTGGCTGAATGTGCACTCCTGGCATCAGAGGGCTGGAGCTGTGCTCTTCTGAGCTTCTCTTTAACTCTCTGAGGGTCCCTGTCCTAGGCAGTGGATGAGAGCCATGCCCAGAAAGCCCAGCTTTCCCACCTGAGTCCGTGTATTTCTGTCTTCCCACCTGCCCTTCCATTTCTGGGGGAACCAGAGAAATAAGGTATTTCAGGATGGGACCAGGTCGTTTCCTCTGAGGCTATTAAGTTACTCAGCAACTTACTAAAAGCAGCAGCCTGGCTGCTGGGCAGCAGCATGGTACCTGGATGCGGTGAGGGGCAGATACAGGCTCCTGTCTCATTCCTTGGAAGTTTCTATATTGAGGGGGTTGGCAGGAGAAGCAAGACTTGAAGGGTCAGGTGCGGAAGGAAGTTGCTGGTCACCAACCACAAAGTCAGAGGGAAATTGGAGGTGGGGGCTTGGGGACAGAGAGCTGTGAAGCTTTCCTGACCCTGGCCCAAGTGCCTGTGGGTTTCTGGGAGCCAGCAGGGTACAGGCAAGTATTTCTAGGACAAGATGGATCAAGAACAATGAGTGACATTGGTCCCTGGCTTGGTTTTCTGTAATGACTTGGTTTTCTGTTAGATTTGAACTGGTAGTATGGGCTTTAGTATCCTTTTCCCCCACCTCCACCATCCAACAAGTCCTTCGATTGTTTTTTGGAAAGGATCTTTCAGAGCTGGCCATTATGGCTTTACCTTTGGCCTTGACCTTTAAACTGGGATGAATGTGCCCCCCAACAAATCGATTGCCTGTGCATTTTTGCCAGACACATTTCTTAAAAGGACAACCCTGGCTATGCCCCCATGATGCTAAAAACAGCCTTCAGTGGCTGCCTGTTGCCTTTAGAATAATGCCCTCAGCCTTTAGAATAATGCCCCCAGCCCCACCCCTGTAGCATTTCCAATGTGTCAGCCAGCAGCTGCAGCCTCCCTTTGCAAACTCAGCTGATACTTGGCAAACTGAATTCTTTTTTAACTTGCTCTGGACTTGGGCTCAAAGGGCTTTGATTCACACCATCTTTTCTGCCTTGCACGTCCCTCTCCTTGTTCCCTTCACCTGCTCAGCCCTTCCTCACATTCTTCAGGGCTTAGCTTTTGGGTGTCCCTGTCTCTTGGCAGTGTTTGGGACCTGGTATGTTTTTTTATCAGATTCTGAGTAAAACTCTGCGGAACAGTCTTTCTCTGCTCTGCCCGTTTCTCTTCGGTGTTCCTGTAGCCCCTGTCTCTCTCCTACAGGTAAATTCCGTTGTGTGGCCCTTAATCATATTCTTCCTTATGTAATTTTTGTGAGTACCCACCTTATCTCTCTTGATAGATTTTAAATGCCATCAAGTCTGGGACTACGTTTGTTCATGTTTATATTTTCCACAGCTCTGGGAACAATAGGGCCTTTCCTTCCCAGGCGCACAGTCAATATTTGCTGATTTGGAGTAATTGCCTGTTCTAAACTGGGCCCTGGCCGAGGGAGGTCGGTTGAAAAGCCCTTGAAAGTGCAGGTGTGTGGAGGTTAAGTGGCAGTTCTGAGGGTTCTCTTCCCTACGTCCAGCTTCAAGCCCAAGTTCTGGCTGGTTTGGCTGTGGAGCCCAAGATGAAGTTGAACATTTAGGATCCCACAGCTTGTTGCTATCCATAAATCATCTCCCAGGAGTGGGTCCATATTACGCCTTCCCTTTTTTTTTTTTTTTTTTTTTTTTTTGGTTTTTGAGACGGAGTCTCGTTTTGTCACCCAGGTTGGAGTGCAGTGGCACAATGTCGGCTCACTGCAATCTTCTGCCTCCCGGGTTCAAGGGATTCTTCTGCCTCAGCCTCCTGAGTAGCTGGAATTACAGGCACATGCCACCACACCTGACTAATTTTTGTACTTTTAGTAGAGACGTGGTTTCAGCATGTTGGTCAGGCTGGTCTGGAACTCCTGACCTCGTGATCTGCCTGCAAAAAGTGCTGGGATTACGGCATGAGCCACCGCGCCCAGCCTACTCCTTACCTCTTAGCCCTCTATCACTCCTCTTTCCAGCACTTGTAAATAAAATGAAGTTGGTGACTTACTGATTTACAAAGTCCCCTACAGAAGCTTATTTAAGTCCTGCATTAGAAGTGAAGAGAAACTAGCTGTTACAATGCCAGTTATTTAGGAAAACAACAGTACATTTACATGAGATGGTTCATTTTAAGAGTTAATCTTAAGCAGGCTTAATTGAAAGATGAGGTAGCTGAGATGGCTAAGATGACCTAAATATTTTCAAGTGGCATGCAGACTATTTAAAGGGACTTTGAAAATGGATCCTCTTTATTGTGTCCATTTCACTTAATTTTATGAGTTGCATTGCCCCTGATTTAGTAAGTGTTCTTTCACATATCAATTATGGACGGAATTTTTTTTTTTTTTTTTTTTTTGCTTCTGTGTTGAAAAGAGGGACAATTTCTATCAACTGTGGGATTTAGGGCTTTTGTTTGCCTATTAGAAATTAAGTAGCCAGGAATGGTAGAAAACAGTAAGGAGGTAAACCATGTACAAACAATCTTGCAGTCCCCCTGAAAAAGGAACAAGGGCGGCAGCCTCACAGAATAGAGTTAGATAATGCCATTCCCCTGCCAGCCACTAGTGGTCACTGTCAGACCAGGAAAGCTTGGTTGCTGTTTTCCCAGACAGTTCCTGATGAAGTGGGGTTACAACTAGTCATTTGAACACGTGGGGTGACTTAAATGTGGACTACCTGCGTTCATAGAATTTTGAAATGTATAACCTGCTTCTTTAAGTGTTTAAATTTTCTCTTTCTTTTTCTTTTTTTTTGGAAACAGTCTCGCTCTGTTGCCCAGGCTGCTGTGCAGTGGTGCAATCGCAGCTCACTGCAGCCTTGATCCCCTGGGCTCAGATGATCCTCTGACCTCAGCCTCCCAAGTAGCTCAGACTACAGGTGCACACCACCACACCCTGCTAATTCATATATATATATATTTTGTTTGTTTGTTTGTTTTTCATACAGAGTCTCACTCTATTGACCAAGTTGGAGTGCAATGGTGCAATCTTGGCTCACTGCAACTTCCTTCCACCTCCCGGGCTCAAGCAATTCTCCTGACTCAGCCTCCTGAATAGCTGGTATTATAGGCGTACACCTCCATGCCAGGCTAATTTTTGTATTTTTAGTAGAGATGGGGTTTCACCATTTTGGCCACGCTGGTCTCGAACTCCTGACCTCAAGTGATCCACCCGTCTTGGCCTCCCAAAGTGCTGGGATTACAAGCGTGAGCCACTGCGCCCAGCTGCTAATTTTTGTATTTTTTGTAGAGATGGGGTTTCGCCATGTTGCCCAGGCTGGTCTCAAACTCCTGGACTCTAGCAATCTGTTCCTTGACCTCCCAAAGTGCTGGGATTATAGGCATGAACCATCGTGCACAGCAGCATTTAAATTTTCAGTGTTAGGTTTCCTCCAAGTACATTTAAAACTTTTGATTGGAAAAAAACTCATTGATTTGGTCTTTAATATTTCTTAACCTGTTAAATCCATTACCTCCACTTCACGTGGGGAAATCCAATTGGTATTGGGAGCAGGAGTTTGGTTTTCTTCTCTGGCACAGATCTGTGGCATTTGGTAGAGCGGCAGCGAGTAGACGGAGTGAAAATTACCTTGCCAGTGTTAATAAAAGCTAACTTTCTTGCCTTCTAGCTACAACGTCTTAAAGTCTTCTATTAAAGATTAATTCCTTTGGGTTTTGCGTTGCCCTTGCCTGGTTCTTGCTTTTAAAATGTTAATGCTCCAAAGGAAAATTTTTGCATTAAGTCATTAACTCCTTAGCTGGGGACTTCGTTTATTTTACCCTTGACTTCCGCTTCTGAGCTAGGCAAAAAATGTAGGATTCTGAAGTGGAGACTTGGCACTAAAAGTGGGAAAATGACTGTCTCTTCATTTTTCCTGGCTGTTGGTTATGCCTGCTGCAGCTGCTTGTTAAGTCTATTGAATGAATGAATGAATGAATGAATGAACTCATAGCTGACTGGCTGTGGATTTAGGCCTCACAGGAATGGAGTTTAGGGGCATAGCAGCTGACCTCCTGAAGCCTGGAAGTCCCAGGGCAGAGAGGAAGTGCTGGGTGGGTGGTATGCTTGGTCTTGACTTGTTCACAAGCCCCTTCATCCTGCACCGTAGCCACCAGAGCTCAGGGAATATCTGAACCCAGGTTATGTTTGGTGGAAGGGAGGGAACTGAAAATTCAATGACAGGTTTTTCATTTGCCATGGCTAGGAATAGGGCTGACAAATGGGCTTCATCTCATTTGCCTCTCTGGCCAGTTGAAATGCCTCTCAGGAGTTCTATGTTAAGAAGGATTCTGAGGTCCAGAGAGCCTCATGGTCAGCTAGCACTGTCTGCCTGGGTTTAGGATGGGGGAAGCAGCACCATGTATGTTGGAGTCTGACCTTGGAGGACTAATTTTATCCCTTTTCCTTCTGTCTCTAGGGACCCAACCAGAGCCTGGCCTGGGAGCCAGGATGGCCATCCACAAAGCCTTGGTGATGTGCCTGGGACTGCCTCTCTTCCTGTTCCCAGGGTCCCGGGCCCAGGGCCATGTCCCACCCGGCTGCAGCCAAGGCCTCAACCCCCTCTACTACAACCTGTGTGACCGCTCTGGGGCGTGGGGCATCGTCCTGGAGGCCGTGGCTGGGGCGGGCATCGTCACCACGTTTGTGCTCACCATCATCCTCGTGGCCAGCCTCCCCTTTGTGCAGGACACCAAGAAACGGAGCCTGCTGGGGACCCAGGTATTCTTCCTTCTGGGGACCCTGGGCCTCTTCTGCCTTGTGTTTGCCTGTGTGGTGAAGCCTGACTTCTCCACCTGTGCCTCTCGGCGCTTCCTCTTTGGGGTTCTGTTCGCCATCTGCTTCTCTTGTCTGGCGGCTCACGTCTTTGCCCTCAACTTCCTGGCCCGGAAGAACCATGGGCCCCGGGGCTGGGTGATCTTCACTGTGGCTCTGCTGCTGACCCTGGTGGAGGTCATCATCAATACGGAGTGGCTGATCATCACCCTGGTTCGGGGCAGTGGCGAGGGCGGCCCTCAGGGCAACAGCAGTGCAGACTGGGCCGTGGCCTCCCCCTGCGCCATCGCCAACATGGACTTTGTCATGGCACTCATCTACGTCATGCTGCTGCTGCTGGGCGCCTTCCTGGGGGCCTGGCCCACCCTGTGTGGCCGCTTCAAGCGCTGGCATAAGCATGGGGTCTTTGTGCTGCTCACCACGGCCACCTCCATTGCCATATGGGTGGTGTGGATCGTCATGTATACCTACGGCAACAAGCAGCGCAACAGTCCCACCTGGGATGACCCCACGCTGGCCATCGCCCTCGCCGCCAATGCCTGGGCCTTCGTCCTCTTCTATGTCATCCCTGAGGTCTCCCAGGTGACCAAGGCCAGCCCAGAGCAAAGCTACCAGGGGGACATGTACCCCACCCGGGGCGTGGGCTATGAGACCATCCTGAAAGAGCAGAAGGGTCAAAGCATGTTCGTGGAGAACAAGGCCTTTTCCATGGACGAGCCAGCTGCAGGTGGGTCTCTATGGATGCCCCCAGTGGCCCCTTTCTCCATCCCATGTCTTTTACTGCAGGACAGGGAGCCAGTCTCTTGAGCAAAATGGAAAGTTTTTGAGGTTTTCTGTAGTTTTCTGCCTAAGTGTCTCTAAATTCCATTTAATTTAAAGATTTTTTTTTCAGTTGGGCATGGCGGATCATGCCTGTAATCCTAGCACTTTGGGAGGCCAAAGCGGGTGGATCACTTGAGACCAGGAGTTCGAGACCAGCCTGATCCACATGGTGAAACCCTGTCTCTACTAGAAATCCAAAAAAATTAGCTGGGTGTGCTGGCGCATGCCTGTGATCTCAGCTACTCGGGAGGCTGAGGCAGGAGAATTGCTTGAACCCGGGAGGCGGAGGTTGCAGTGAGCCAAAATTGAGCCACTACACTCCAGCCTGGGCAACACAGTAAGACTCCATCTCAAAAAAAATAAATAAATAAATAAGTTTTTTCTATATTCATATAATTCATGCATATATTCTCACTGTAAAATTTCAAACATTATAGATAAAATGAAATTTTCCCCAGCTGCCTCCCCAGTCCTACCCGTCCCATCCTGTTCCATCCCCAGAAGTGACCACTATCGACTGATATAGTATCTATGTGCCTCTGTTTCTCCATTTGTAAAGTGGGGATAGTGACAGTACCAATTTCATAGGGTTCTTGTGAGGATTAAATTAATTAGTGCCGGCTGGGCACCATGGTTCACACCTGTAATCCCAGCACTTTGGGAGGCTGAGGTGAGTGGAGCTTGAGCCTGGGAGTTTGAGACCAGCCTGGACAACATAGTGAGGCCCCATCTCTACAAATAACTTTAAAAATTAGCCAGGTGTGGTGGTGCACGCCTATGGTCCCAGCTCCTCAGGAGGCTGAGGCAGGAGGATTGCCTGAGCCCAGGAGGTTGAGGCTTCAGTAAACCGTGATTGCACCACCACATTCCAGCCTGGATGATCTCAAAAAAAAAAAAAAAAAAAATTACTTAGTGCCTGGCCCATGAAAAGCACTCTTGAAGAATTAGCTATTTGCTATGTGTGCATGTCTATTATTTTACATATTTTACTAATACTATCCTTCCAGAACTCGTTTTTCTATTATGTATGTATCCATAATCACCTTAGTTTTCTTTAAAAGGAAGTATTTTTCAGGTAATTTTTTCTCTTTGTTTTATTTTTATTTTTTGAGACAGAGTCTCGCTGTGTCACCCAGGCTGGAGTGCAGTGGTGTGATCTCGGCTCACTGCAAACTCCGTCTCCGGGGCTCAAGAGATTCTCTTGCCTCAGCCTCCCAAGTAGCTGGGATTACAGGTGTGTGCCACCACACCCGGCTAATTTTTGTATTTTTAGTAGAGACGGGTTTCACTATGTTGGCCAGGCTGGTCTTGAACTCCTAACCTCAAGTGATCCTCCCGCCTTGGCCTCCCAAAGTGCTGGGATTACAGGTGTGTGCCAGCGTGCCTGGCCTTTTTCTCTTTTTAATAAAAGTACTTGGGGTGCCACGTAGTGGTCTCAGCAGCACCCTTGTTAGCTGTGCAGCCCACTAGCATTTCCTCAGCACCTGCTCTGTGCCAGCCCCTGTGCTAATCCCCTTACCGATGTGGCCCATTGCACGTATCCCACCTGCTCTTTCCTCGGCCTGCTGGCTGTGGCCCCTCATCTGACATGACCTGGAAATTTGGGGGTACCATCTCAAAGTCCTGACCCTGCCCCCAGACTGTGCTGATCTGGAGGCCTGGGGGCTTCAGACTTTCTTAACTGCCCGGCTAACAAGCACCAGCTCTGGGGTCTCTGCTGGGAGGTCAGAGTCAGGCGGTGGAAGTTCCAGAATCAGAGACATTCCTTTCTCTTCTACAAACTGTGAAATCCTCATAATCCCTGCTTTAGAGAAACAGATGACCCTTGTCCTGCCGGGCACTTGATCTTTGATCTGCCCACCTGGGCTGAGGTGCTGGCCGCACCCCTGGGTGGCCCCTGTCACACGCACAGTGTGCATGGTGGGGGTGGAATTGGCAAAACCCACCAGAGAGGTGGGGCTTATGGACAAGTGATGGGAGGAGCATCGGGCCCCGCCCCCACACCGAATGGCCGTCAGGGCCAAATGGTTCTCAACCTTCGGGCTGAGTTTTTATTTATTTATTTATTTTTTTCTAAATGGAAAAATCAATAGAGTGAGCCCAGCCTCAGCACTTAGGAAACCCTATATAGGTTGCGGTCCCTCAGAGCTGCAGGACCGTCAGCCTTGCTGGAGCCAGACATCCGCTGTGCCCTCCTCACAGCAAGGCCTGCTCCGAGACCCTGGGGTGGGTCAGCAGCCCTCCTCAAACACCCTGGGAGTGCCCAGCAGGGCGGAACACATCGGGAAACCAACACCCCAAAGGCACAGGGAAGTATCCCTGGAGCTAAAAGTAGTTCTGGAAACTTGCCAGGGGGCCACAGGCTGGGACGTGCGTTAAGGCTCCCTGGCCAGGCTCTGGGTTGGTGTAGTGGGGAAGGGGTGTCCAGGTCGGCCCTGGGAGGACATGAAGAGGCTTAGGCCGAGGGGTCTCAGATGTATTTACCTCTGCGCCTGGCAGCTGGCCCGTGGTGACAGGCAGAGCTGGAGGCTGGCCATCTTGGAAGGCGGCCGAAGGCCCATGTGTCCTCTTGGCCCCTGGCCCCGGATGGGGTTGTGGAGGTTGCTGACAGAGCATTTTCTGAGCTGTTGGGTCAGGGCCTGGGGGGTCTACACTGCAGGGAAGCCCAGCAGTGTTGTTCATTCCCATGCATCTGTACAAAGGGGTGCTAGGCTTGGGAGGGGGCACCCGTGTTCACAACCTCACCCCCAAGTTGGCCACTCCTGGGTTAGAGACTATGCCAGGGTTGGCCTGCCCCCTTTACCTCTTCCTTGCCCCCAGAGAGCCTTGCTTGGCTTGTGGGAAGTGGGGAAGGGAACTGAGAGCCCTGGGATCTTCAAACTGTTCCTGCTTTTCCTTGTAGCCAAGAGGCCAGTGTCACCATACAGCGGGTACAACGGGCAGCTGCTGACCAGTGTGTACCAGCCCACTGAGATGGCCCTGATGCACAAAGTTCCAGTAAGTGGGTTCCCCAGGTCCCCACGACACAGCTGGGCTACAGAGACCTCCCTTAGCAGGCCAGCGGGAGAAGGCCATGTGGCCAGAGCTGGGTTGGGTGGAGGTGGTAGGGGGAAGGCAAGCTTCTCCATCTGGTGCTTCTACCTGGGGAATCCAGAGCCCCAGTTCTTAACTTCCTTGTCCTGGAGTCAGTGTACCCACCACCTTCAGCTGCACTGCAGTGGGACCCGCCCTGTGTCACTGGGGCATTGCACACAGATTGTGTCCGGATGCTAAAGGGAATGCTGGGTGAGCTCTCCCTGGTGGGAGCTGCCAGTTTTACCCTGGAGAGCTTGGGGAGGGACAAAGGAGGGTCTCAGCCAGGTGCTCCCAAAATGGACAAGGGTCCAAATGTCACAGGTCTGGATAGGTGTTTACTTCTCAACCACAGCTGTGCCAAGGGGGCCCACACTCCCCTCCGTCTCCGGCAGGCAGCAAGTCTCGACCTTACACCTGCCCTGGGTTCTGGAAACTAGAAGCTCCATTAGCCAGGGGAGGGGGAGGGAGCAGGAAGACGGTGGGTTGGATTCCACTCACTCCTATATGTGTTTCTCCTCCCGGCTGGCAGAGGCTGTGGGGAGAGGTCAGTGACCCGTCTTGGCAGGACACTGGGAACAGGAAACAAGGAGGTCAGCCGGGTGGCGTTCTCATCCCCCTCCCCGCCCTCTCTGTGAGAGCCGCAGGGCAGGGGGAGGTGAGTGTGGCTGAAGCTTCTAATCCCAGCCCTCCCCTCTCCCTGAGCCTGAACCTGAGCCCGGGCAGAGGAGAGCTTCCGGAGCACCAGGAGTGGAGGCTGCGGGCTGTCAGCTCTGGCGGGGAGTGGGCAGCCACAGAAGCCTTTGCTGAATAGCCTCCCTCACTGTTGCTGCGCCTCACTCCCCATCGTGTTTGGAATCTGCTTCCTGGGGGATGATCTCGATTAACAGGGATATTTTATCTGACCGGTTCTCAAAACATGGTATCCAGACCACCAGCACTAGCCTCACCTGGGAGTCTGCTCAAAGTGCAAATGGGGGCCGGGCGCAATGGTTCACACCTATAATCCCAGCACTTTGGGAGGCTGAGGCCGGTGGATCACCTGAGGTCAGGAGTTTGAGACCAGCCTGGCCAACATGCCGAAACCTCGTCTCTACTAAAAACACAAAAATTAGCCAGGCATAGTGGCGCATGCCTGTATCCCAGCTACTAGGGAGGCCTCAGCCAGAGAATCCCTTGAATCTGGGAGGCGGAGGTTGCAGTGAGCCGAGATTGTACCACTGCACTCCAGCCTGGACAACAGAGTGAGACTCTGTCTCAAAAAATAAGTCAATAAGAAATTTAAAAAAATAAAAGTGCAGATGGGACGGGGCCAGAGCTGGGATGGAGCTGACTGTTAGCATCCGTTCAGGGCATTGGCACCATGGGGGCACTATCCAGCGCAGATCTGCAAGCCCAGCATTCAGCACTCCCTCCCCCAGCCCCAGCTGTTACCAGCTGCATGGGGCCCACTGCATGGGGTCCAGCTATGAGTTGGTGAGGCTTAACGAGCAGTGCAGGTGATTCCAATGCGCACTCATCCATGGTTTGGGACCACAGATGTAGATGTTCCAGGGACCACATGGACAGGAGCCATTGCAGACAGGCCTGAGGACCTCCTGGGCCTGATTGACTTGAAGGCTGGTTTGGGGCCTGGGAGCTACAGAGATTTGGTGGCAGCTCTTTCCCATAGGGCTAAGACAGATGGGGCCAGGAATACACCTTCCCTCCAGCATAGGAGCCAGAACAGATACCTCAGGACCCTCTTCACCCCACAGCTGGTGTCTCTCACCCACATGGGAGCAAGACCCAGCGCCAGGCAGAGAATTCAGGTTTCAAGACTCCAAATCAGGGCTGGGTGCAGTGGCTCATGCCTTTAATCCCAGTGCTCTGGGAGACTGACATATGAGAATTGCTTGAGGCCGGGGGTTCGAGAACAGCCCTGGCAACGTAGTGAGACCCCCTCCCCCCCATCTCTAAAAAAAAAAGACTCCAAATCAGACCGGCCAGCCTAGATGCCTAGAGAGATGTGTGGGCACACCCAGAGCCATGTCCTCAGCCAGGGAAGCCAGCAACTGTGATGCTGGGGGTATGGTAGTGATAGGCGGTAGACTCGGGGTAGTATTCTCGGAGGAGCCGGGCGCGGTGGCTCACGCCTGTAATCCCAGCACTTTGCGAGGCCGAGGCGGGTGGATCACGAGGTCAGGAGATTGAGACCATCCTGGCTAACACGATGAAACCCCGTCTAATAAAAATACAAACAATTAGCCAGGCGTGGTGGCGGGCTCCTGTAGTCCCAGCTACTCGGGAGGCTGAGGCAGGAGAATGGCGTGAACCTGGGAGGCGGAGTTTGCAGTGAGCCGAGATCACGCCACTACACTCCAGCCTGGGCAACAGAGCGAGACTCTGTCTCAAAAAAAAAAAAAAAAAAAAGATTCTTGGAGGAAGGGGGCCTGGGAGCTATGTCAGACA
This sequence comes from Hylobates moloch, assembly GCF_009828535.3. NCBI lineage: Eukaryota > Metazoa > Chordata > Mammalia > Primates > Hylobatidae > Hylobates > Hylobates moloch. Next base: position 8,375,648 of record NW_026652290.1, on the reverse strand, counting down.
GGTAGTAGCAGCTCTGTGTGGCTGACCCTCCACTGGCCCTAGCATTTCCCTAAACAATTGGAAGCAGGAGGGGGCTTGAGAAGGGGATCCCCCTCTGTGAAGCACCAGCACCATCCAAGGTCAGCAGGGGCCTTGTTCCCATGCCCAGAGGCAGGGCGAGATAAGGCCCTCAGGTCTGGCTGTCCCAGGCTGCTCCTGGGACCCAGCCAGAGGGGGTAGAGGAGCCGAGGGGGGAGTTGGGGGGGATCTGGCAGTCCCAGCCCTGCAGGAAGCATTTGTGCATCCGCCTCGGCGGAACCTGGCTCCTGATCCCCGACTGTGAGACCGCCTGTTCTTCCTTCCAGTCCGAAGGAGCTTACGACATCATCCTCCCACGGGCCACCGCCAACAGCCAGGTGATGGGCAGTGCCAACTCGACCCTGCGGGCTGAAGACATGTACTCGGCCCAGAGCCATCAGGCAGCCACACCGCTGAAAGACAGCAAGAACTCTCAGGTCTTTAGAAACCCCTACGTGTGGGACTGAGTCAGCGGTGGCCAGGAGAGGTGGGCGGATTTGGGGAGGGCCCTGAGGACCTGGCCCCGGGCAAGGGACTCTCCAGGCTCCTTCTCCCCCTGGCAGGCTCAGCAACATGTGCCCCAGATCTGGAAGGGCCTCCCTCTCTGCCAGTGTTTGGGTGGGTGTCCTGGGTGTCCCCACCCACTCCTCAGTGTTTGTGGAGTCGAGGAGCCAACCCCAGCCTCCTGCCAGGGTCACCTCGGCGGTCACACTCCAGCCAAATAGTGTTCTCGGGGTGGTGGCCGGGCAGCGCCTATGTTTCTCTGGAGATTCCTGCAACCTCAAGAGACTTCCCAGGCACTCAGGCCTGGATCTTGCTCCTCTGTGAGGAACAAGGATGCCTAATAAATACATTTCTGCTTTATTAACTCTCGCTCTGAGATTGTGGTTTCTGACCTGGGCTCCTGGTTTCTGATGAACCTCTCCTCCACCATGGCCTGTGGGTGACTTCTCTTTCTTCCCTCCAAATCCAGCTCACATTTAAAGCTGCTGCAGATTTTTCCTGTGCAATTAAGTAGCTGATGCCTCTCCCCAGCGAGTGGTTCTTTAGCAGGTCCTCTGTCTGTATTGTGTGTGATCGGAATGAACACCCAGGCTCAGTGCATGCCTAGGACGCAGTCCCGCACCTGGGCTTGTCTGAGGCCAGGCAGCTTTCCTCTGGGAACCCCCCTCCAGTGGCTGTGGGGACAGGACTGGGAAGGTGGGCCTTGAGCAGGTGGCTCTGTGTGTAAGGGAAGATGAACTCATTTCAGCTTCTCCTGGGATGAATGACAGTGAAGATCCCATAGCGGACAAAGTGGAGACTCATTCTGCTCCATGCTTGAGATCACACCATGTGATACATGCAAAGGAATGGCCTAGAGAGGATCAGGAATTGTTTACAAATGGGTTGACAAAAGTGCAAAGGGTTGGGCCAGGTCCTGGTTGGTTTCGTTCCCAAGTGGTCATTAAAATGTCCATTGATGCAGGGCACGATGGCTCATGCCTGTAATTCCAGCACTTTGGGAGGCCAAGGTGGGAGGATCGCTTGAGCCCAGGAGTTCCAGACTAGCCTGGGTAACATAGTGAGACCCTGTTTCTACAAAAACAAATTTTTTTTAATTAGCCAGACATTAGTCCCAGCTACTCATGGGGCTGAGGTGGGAGGATCTCTTAAGCCCAGGAGGTCGAGGTTGCAGTGAGCTGTGATTGCACCACTGGACTCCTGCCTGGGCAACAGAGCGAGACTCTGTCTCAAAAAAAGAAAGTCAGTTTGCTCAGTACTTATACTAAGCAAAAGCCTTTCTTCAGCAGCTCATTTTTTTTTTAATTTAATTTAATTTTTTTTTTTTTTTCGAGACAGAGTCTTGGTCTATTTCCCAGGCTAGAGTGCAGTGGCGCAATCTCAGCTCACTGCAACCTCCGCCTCCCAGGTTCAAGCGATTCTCCTGCCTCAGCCTCTTGAGTAGCTGGGATTACAGACATGTGCCACCACACCTGGCTAACTTTTTGTATTTTTAATAGAGACAGGGTTTCACCATGTTGCCCAGGCTGGTCTTGAACTCCTGGCCTCGAGTGATCCGCCCACCTCAGCCTCCTGGAGTACTAGGGTTACAGGCATGAGCCACCGCTCTCGGCCCATCAGCTCATTTTAATCCCCAAGGCTGCCCTGGAAGGTGGGAAGGACTAGTATTCTCTCCCTTTTCCAGACTCAAAATCCCAGAACTGTACCATTTTGGGGTGAGACAGGGCCTCAGAGTAGTTCTACCGCCCCCTTTTACAGGTAAGCGAACTGACCCAGAGAGGCCAGGCCAACACCAACCAGGTTTTCCTAAGACTCTGACGTCCAGCAGCCTTTCTCCGTGGCCCACTCTGGGTAAGCCAGTCCAGTGGGTGGCACTTCCAGCCGTGTGGTTGAGACAGCAGGGTCCTGACCTTTGGACACTGGCTCAAGGCTTTGCCAGGGGGCTGCCAGGCCGGCCCCGGGGAGCCTGCTCCTCCCAGGCTTGGGAATGTTTCTCCCCAACTAGTCAGAAGTTATTTTCTGATACCAGTTGTAGGGGAAAAAAATGTTTTTGTTGAAAGGGAGAGAAAGGTTGCTGGGAAAAAAAAAATAAACTTGAAGGGGAGAGAAAGGTTGCTGGGAAAAAAAATAAACTTCTCCCAAACTTCTCCTTCTATGCTCAGATTGCATTAGCCTCCTGGGGACTGAAATACTATTTTTAAGTAAAAACCAGTGCTTGGGCCCCGCGTGGTAGAGTCCCCTTTGACTCTTGTTCTTTCTGGTCACTTTAGGCTCAGTCCCCGCAAAGTAAAACGAGATGGTAGAAGCCCTCTTCCCGGGACTGCACGGCATCCTGATCCTCATTCCTCTGTACCCAGGCTGGGCCGGGCCCAGCATCTTTCCCATCCTTGTCATTGGAGCTGGGAGGGGCCGGAGGCCACCGACCTGAAGCAGTGGACCGAGTGGGTCCCCGTGAAGTCCTGAGTGTGTGACTGGAGCGCCTAGGGCCACCTCCCTTTCCTGCCCAGCCCATCTTCCTGGTCCCCAGGTCGCTGCAGCTTCAAGGAGCTGTCTGTGGGCCCCCAGGCTGCCTCCAACTCCCCTCTTGACACGCCCCCCCCAAATCATAGCCCCTGTGTCCCCAAGCTGTGGTTCTTAGATTTGCCATCCTCCCCTCTGTGAACAACAGGCCTCAGTGCCCTGTCTTGACTCTGGACCTTCCTGGCCCTGCCATGTTGGTGTCTGGCACTGGCTTGTCCCACCCTCTGCCTAGATGGATCTCCTCCATGAGTCTTTGGAGCCAAGCCAGGGCAGAAGTTGGCCCTTGCCCTTCTCACCAGGGCCTCCTGCCACCACCTGGACTGTGGAAGGCCACTGAGATGGGAGCAGAGCTCAGCCCGAGGCTTGGGCACACTGCTTCTCTCCATGGCCTGTAGGTCCCGGATCTGAGCCCCTGGGGTGTTTCACTCAAGAGCCCCTGAGCCATCCCCATCTTCCACGAAGCGGTTCCCACAAGCAAGCCAGGGCCAGCCCTGCCTGCACTCTGCCGGCAGTGCCCCTCGCTGTCTGGGACGAGGATGAGCCTGCTGAGAGGAGGGCAGCTCTCTCCATCCAGCAGTACCTCATGGAGTGCTCACTAAGGAGTTAGGAATGGCAGGCCACGCTGGCATCTGGGGTTCAAGGTGGCTCCTGTGGCAGGAACAGGTGTCCATGGCCCTGATTACCCGGATCTCACAGGTTCTGGGAATGCAGTAGGGGTCTGCTGTGGCTATTCCAACATCTCTGGTCAGGGCCTGGAAGTACCCTTAGGACACATGGGGTTGGGGTCAGGACTGCATTCTCAGGGACCAGTGGAGAGCCCTGGACCAGATGAACTGGAGTCTAGGCCTCTCTCGTGACTGGGAATTGTGGGACGTGGGAGGCCCGCGAGATCCAGGACTAAAGATTATGCTATTTCCTAATGGGCAGATATGTAAGTAGGTAAGTGGGATCCTCAGGTAAGTGGGATCCAGGACTAAAGACTGCTATTTGCTGATGGGCAGATGTGTTGTTTCTACCTCATCTTGGGCAGCACCTGGATATGCTGGCGCTGGTTCATCACTGGAGGAGCCTCTTGTATTCTGAGCCCTCGGACACGCTCCAGAGGGTCCCGACGGTCACCCAGCAAAGAGGGGGTCTTCTCAGGACCTCCATGGTGCTGGCACCAAGGACAGAGATGGGCACAGATCCAGGCTCGTGAAAATGAGCTCTATAGCATTGTCTTCCTGAGGTTTTTCCTGCCCTTATCCAAGGTGGGCCCTAGAGCTCAGTCCCAGCCCAGTAGCCCCTCTGGGTGCCAGGGTGGAGGGTGACACCAGAGCAGCTCTCTGGGGAGGTGCCCTGTAGTCAGTCCCACAGCTCTCCGGTGCTACCCCTGTCCCCAGCAGCCTGTGCCTTTGTCACTGGCGTACTTTTCCAGAGCTAAATGGGGCAAGCGATCCCTGCAGAGTAGGACTGCAGCTCTGACTGTGGCCCCCGACCTCTGTGTGTTGCCTGCTGAAGTCCATGAACAGAATGCTATTTCTCTCCAGCGGAAGGGAAGCAGGGAGCTCTGTGGACCTCAAGCTACTCTTGGTCTAGCTTAGCGGCCCCAAGATCCCTTAGTGAATCAAGGCGCTGTGTTGCTTTCCTATTTGATAATTTCAAAGGAGTCCCTGGCAGGGCCTGATGCGCAGAGGCTGCAGTCTCCAGTGGATGGGGTTTGTGTATAGCCCGAGTCCTCTGGGGGTCTGCGTGTGAGGCTCAGGGAGGGATGGGCTCCTAAAAGATGCAGGCCTGCCTATATTCAGGAGTACCCATTGGCCCTGCTTACTCCCGCCCGGGCCAAGTGGAGAAGAAGTTAGATGAGTTCTTAGGAGGAGAGAGGCGGCTTCTTTGAGGTAGTCGAGTGGCATCACAAACAAGCGTTGAATGGAAGAAAACTAGAAGAGGCAGAGCCTGTCGCAGGTTCACCATCATCCAGCCAACACCGTGGGAAATCTCACACCCACCACTGTCAAACCGAGGACTTTGGACTTCATAACTGCTCAGAATTAAATGACCTTACCTTCCATGGGTGAGGGTTTACTGCCATTGAATTCCTGTGTGTTCATAAATTCTTCTGGGAGTTACTAGTTTTTATTTTTTTAAAAATAATTTTTAGAGACAGGGTCTTGCTATGTTACTCAGGCTGGTCTCGAACTCCTGGCTTCAAGCGATTCTCCCATCTCAGCCTTCTGTGTAGCTGGGATTCCAGGTGCCTGCTCCCCCACCCCCCACCCTGCCTCTGGGATTTTTTTCATGTGTATTTCCCTGCTAGACTTCTTGTTTTTACACCAGCAAAGGCTGTTTGATTCCAACTAACCTTTTTCTCTGTTGGGGATTTATTTTAAGGGGAAAACCAGGCCTCCAAAAACCACTGAGCTCTCAACCAGTCAAGGCCAGAGAACCTTGACATCTACACAAGATGTGGGTGGGGAGGGAGGCGACCCCGAAAGTATCCCTGTTGCTGCCTGGCATGGCTGGAAGAGGCAGCCAGGACACACACTGGGTGAAATTCTCAGTGCACAGAAAGGCATACCAGAGCCAGGGATGGTTGATAAATCCCCCGGGCCATGAAGACCTGCTGAGTGCCATTCCTGGCTTTCCAGTTCACTCAGGGCCCTGCACTTGTTCGTCAGCCCCCTACAGCTCATAGAAGAGAGCAAGCAATGGACGCTAAGTGCCTGCCCTGTGGGGGTGCTGCTTGGAAGGGTCTCTTGGCCCTCCAAGCCATTATCGCCAAGGCCAGCGTTTTCACTAGCCCCGGAGGATGCACCAAGGTCAGGCACAGGTGCCAGGGACCAGGATTTGTTTCCTGTCTGCCGTCTCCACTCTGGGGCCTCCAGGAAGCTGCAGCCCCTGTTCACAGTAGCTGCATGAATTATTTAGCATCTGCACCAGACCGGGAGTGCTCTGACCTCATCCTCCTTGAAAAAAGGTTGTTGATCGGCAGAGGCTGGAGCGGCGCGTCACCAGTACCCTCAGAGAAGGAGATGGGGAGCAGGGACCCAGGCCCTTGCTGCAGGAGGCAATTCTGCAGCACGGAGAAAATATGACTTTGGAATCAGAGGCTTCGGGTTCACATCCTGGCTGTTAGTAGTTCTGTGACCTTCAGCAGCTCCCTTGGTCCTTCCTCAGTCTTCTCATCTGAAAAATGGGGGTACCAGCCCTCTGAGTTTGTGTTTGGCATTCTGTCCCCTCCAAGTAACCCCCACAAAAGTCACAGCCAAGGCAGAGCGTCCAGGCACCATCTGCCCAGGGTTTCCTGCCCAGACCAGCAGGTCTTCTGGCCAGATTTCAGTTTGGCACCTCCTGGTGCCACATCCTCCCTTCCCTCTGCGCTGCTTCATGCCCTGGGTCTTCAGAGTGGGTGGCTTGGCAGGTTGCCGCGATTGGAAGAGGATGCTAAGGAGACAGACCCTTGGCAGTACCCGCGCCCTGACTGGCAGGGGAGAAGGGCTAGCAGAGGCATTAGGAGGGTCACCAGGTGCACAGGAAGTCTAAGAAGCTAGGCTGAAGAGCTGGGACGGAGCTGCTTTCTGCCAGCAACTGTCCACTGTCTACTGGGTGGACAGGAGGGAGTGGAGATGAGAGCGATCTGGTCCCTGCCCTCCTTTGCCAGGGCAGGCCTGAGGGCTGAAGTGGGAGTGGCCATGTGAGTCCCAGCAAATGCGTTTTGGGATTAAGCAGGCAGGTGCCTTCAGCAAGCCTCCCCGGGTATCCTCTTCCCAAGCGGCACCTTCGTGGCGGGCAGGGCATCTCGGACCAGGGCCTGGCTCCAGCTAGCTCTGTGGCCTTGGACAGCTCCCTTGACCCCTCACCCCCGCAACGGTTTCCTCATCTGTAAAATACACCCCGATGTCTCCAGCTCTGTCTAAGCCCTGGAGTTGGTGTCCGCAGCAGTGGAGAGGGGACCTGAATGAAGTCCCAGGGCTGTGCCGCAGATGCACCCTCAGGGGTTCCAACTCAAAGTCTAGAGCAGAACTGGGCGGACACAGGGTCACCGCCTGGCTGTGCTTTGGAGAGAGAAGTTGGGTCCCGTGGGGGTGAATGGGGCCGGTCCCAGCCGGTTGTCCGCCCCATCCCCCGACCCCTCACCCCCGCAGACTCCTCCAAGCCAGGGGCCTGGAAGTGGCTCCTTCTTCTGATTCACCTAAAGGCTACGGTGGCTTGCCTCACTCCCAACTCCACCGACGGCAGGAGAGGGCCCGCGGGGGCCCGGGCCCACGGAAGGTTTTACGCTGCGTCCTTAACCCAGCGTCCTAACCTCAACGGGTTGGGAGAGGGCGCGGGGCTCCGGAGCCCCACCCGCAGACAGCCCACTCCTCCGCACGCACCTGGATGGGGGGAGGGGGGAGGTGGGAGGTGGGGGAAGGTGGGGGTGGGCCCGAGCAGCCGGCGAGCCCACGTGCCTCTCCAGCGAGGGCCCGGCCACCCCAGCTCCAGCCTACCCGAGGCCGCCTCTCGTGCCCCACCCCAAGCCCCGCCCCGGCCCCTGCAACCCGATCCTCGCCGCGGGGCCGCGGCCGGAGCCAGCTGTCCCAGCTTCTGCTGTAGTCTAGGGTCCGGGCCGCCGCGCTCCGCCCCTCCCCGCCCTCAGAGCCCGGCCTCGCAGCCGCCGGGGATTGCGGGGGCCGCATTCATCCCTGTGTCTCTCAGGCCCCGCAGGGACGGGGTGGGGTGGGTGACGCCAGGGAAGCAGGCCCTTTTTCCCAAGGGAAGAATCCCCTTCCGGAGGCCCACCGGGTCGTGGAGTTTCCGCGGGTGGACGTAGTGAGGCCAAGGGCAAGGGGAGCCCTGCCGCTGCCTTCCGTCTGGCTCTAGGCCAGGGTTCCTCGGCTCCACCAGCGACATTTGGGGCCGGATCGCTGTGTAGTGGAGCTGGCCCGGGCACTGCAGGATATTGAGCGGCATCCCTGACCTCCTCCACTGGATGCCAGGAGCACAGCCAGCCCCCTAACCGTACAACCACAAATGTCTCTGGACAGGGCAAAATGTCCCCTGGGGGCAAACTCTCCGGGTGGAAATCCAGTCCCCGAGGGTTTTACGATGGGCATTTGAGGCAGCCACACGGGCTGGGGGCCTGGAGCCAGAGGTCCCTGCAGCCAGAACGCTGGTGCTGGCCTCCCCTTCTCCCCGCCGCTGCCAGCTGCTTCAGGCTGGCCTGGGGACTGTGACCCTGGGGACTGTGACAGTATTTCAGCAGAATGTGACCTGCCAGGCTTTCTCACCGTAGGGTGCCCCCACCCTGATGTGGGTGCTGGGACAGGGGATGGGACAGGGGATGCTGGGGACAAGCCCATCACTAGCAGTCAGGCCAGCTGGGGCACCAGAAAGAGACTCAGGCACTGGGTGTCCTTGGGCAGCCTGAGGTTCCCAAGGAGAAGCTGGGCCGAGGCCACTGTGTGAGCCCAGGGGCTGTCAGGGCTGAAGGTCAGGGGGCATCCTGGCCCACAGGGTCCACCCCTTACACACACGCACGCACGCACTCACGCACACGCACACGCACACGCACACACTGGGTGGGGCGTGGGAAAGACAAAAGGAGTCGGTCCCAGCTGGGGAGGATCCCGCCCTGTCCTTTCACCAGGCCCATGTGGGGGCAGTCATCAGAGCCAGGAAGGTGGTGAGAGGGCTGGGGCCAGGGCACTGTTGGCCCCAACCCCCACTGCATGCCACCCTGACGTGCAAAGCAGAATTTTCAGAAGAATCCAATTCCAGACTTAACGGGGGAGGTTTTAGTAGTCCCCCCTCCCCCTGTGTATTCACAGTTGGCTGTATTTGCATAGGAAATCTGGAAAGAGACAAAAGGCACCGTAGCAGATGTTAAAGTGGACCATTCGGGGGTTGGCCGGAGGCAGGAGGGGAAAGGGGGCCGGATGTGGGGGTGAGAATCCACTGGTACCAAGCAGATGAGGGACAAGAAGATTTTTTCTGTCTTCTTTTGCTCTTTCTCTCTCTCCTTCCTTTCTCTCTTTTCCATAAAAATAAATTACATATTTTTTTAAAAAAATTCATCTGAAAGAAAGAAAAGGGGCCAGAGGTAGCAGTGGCCCCCCACCAACAGCTGCAGTGGCCTGCGACGTCCCTGTCCCAGCCCTCACAAAGACCAGACTGAGCTACCCTTGGCCACACTCCCTTTCCTCATCTCTCCCCCAGAGAAAGATGGGCCAACTTTTAGCCTGCCTAGATTTTCAACTCATTCTCTCCTTGGGAGCATTTTCAAGGAGGCTGGGGCCGAGAGTGTATGTTCACTGCATGTATGTGGCATGGGGTGCCCACCCTCCACCCAGCCTTGCTGAATGATTCTTCAAAGGCTGAATTAGATTTACATCCGTGGAGCAGATTGGTGTGCTGTTTCTCAGCGTGCAGCTCATCATTATAAAACATGCCGTGTCCCATGGGGCAGACAGCAACAGACATGGGAATAGCATTTGGCTCATTAATTCATTCGTTCATCAGGTTTTCATCCATATTTATCAAAGGCTGGTCCATGCCATCATTCTAATTAACATCAATTCCCACACTGATCTCTCTCCTAGTATCCAAGTCTGTCTGGCACGCAATTCTGTCACCTCCTCCAATCTGAGGCTTCTATCTCCCCAACTCACTGCAGCCCGGTGTCCTGGGTCTCTGAGGGGAAACTCTTACTGTATGTGCCAGTTCCTCAGCTACTTGACAGTGTCCATAGGTGCTGACCTGCTCTGAGGTCTGCAAGGGCAAAGTCCCCCCCATCCCTGCATCTGTGTTCATGTCCCTGTGTTGGGGATGAGGGTTCACTGATGGGGACTTTGGTCACCTGAGGACAGCTGTGTCCCGGCTTTGAAAGTGAGGCTAGTTGGCCATGCATCACGGCTCACACCTGTAATCCCAGCACTTTGCAAGGCCAAAGCAAGGGAATTGCTTGAGGCCAGGAGTTCGCGACCAGCCTGGCCAACATGGTGAAACCCTGTCTCTACTGAAAATACAAAAATTAGCCGGGCATGGTGGTGCTCACCTGTAATCCCAGCTACTGGGGAGGCTGAGGCAGGAGAATCGCTTGAACCCAGGAGGTGGAGTTTGCAGTGGGCAGAGATTGTGTCACTGCACTCCAACCTGGGTGACACATTGAGACTCTGTCTCAAAAAAAAAAAAAAAAAAGAAAAAAGAAAGTAGGCCAGGGAGATGGCCTGGGTTGCGGTAGGGGACTCTCTCCTTTGGTCATAGTCAGAAAAGTTAAGAGGGTGCTCTCCTGGGCACCCGTGAAGTGCCAGGTGTTCTCATAACCCCCATGCACTCCAGTTCCTAAACTTGTCTGATTTTAGAAATCATCTGAATGCATTTGTTAAAATCATAGATTCCCAGTCCCCAACTGGAGAGACACCTGATTCAGCTGGTCCGAGGCAGGCCCCAGAATCTGCATTCTCAGCCAGTACCCCAGGTGTTTGTTACATCAGCCAAACTTGGGCCCCACTACTGTAGGAGAGGCTGAGATGGGTTAATGCTGCCTCCACCACTGCCTGGGGGAGTTGGGAGAAGGAGCTGGGTGATTGAGTGACCAGGAGGCCTTTCAAGCCATCACCTTCTCACCTTTTCAGTGGTGGAGATGGGAGCTTGTGGAGGGACTGTGGTGCGGGGTTGGGGTAGGAGAGAGAAGAGTCAAGAGATCTAAGGCTGTGGTCCCCCAGCTTTCCCCACAACTGAGGACCCATTTGAGGACAGGCTGGACGTTTTTTCCATATTTTTCAAGGGTTCTATTCAGCCTCCTTCCCGAATTCCTCAAGGGGGAGAGTGAGCAAGTGGGCTGAGAAGGAGGCACGGGGCTGGTGTCCAGGATCCCTGGGCCACTGTCTCCGGCCGTTTCCCTGCATCTGATAGAAGGGGCCCCTTCCTACCCAGGCCCCTGGGATTTCTGCCTCTCACCTTTTAAGGCAATCCTTTGTTTTCCCATCTTTGTTTACATGTTTCCCATGAAACCATGAGCTCCTGAAAACGAGATATTGCGGTATTTTTATCTTCATGTCCCTATCTTTGGACCCAGTGCCTGGCTCAATGGGGGCAGCCATTAATGTTTGTTGAACAAATTGGCAGTGCCTGGGCACCGAGCGCCACCTGGTGGCATTAGCGGGCATGGTGGTGCTTAGATCTCAGTTGGAGTGGCGGACCTGGGGGGACGCGTCCTGGTCCCCTGGTTTGGGGCAGCCCGTCCAAGTGTGAGGTCATGTAGGGGTGGGGGTAGGGGTCCCCGAACAAGGTCTGGGGGGAGGCGAGGGGTGGGCCTTTGAAAGATGTGGCTCTCTCAGGATAACAAGGGGCAGGTGGGAAAGGGAGCCAGGGACACTTGGGATGGAGAAAAAAGAGGTCTATTCATCCATCTATTCATTCATTCATTCATTCATTCATTCATTCATTCATCTATTCACTTTCAGAACCAACTTTATGGGCAGGATTCGGCAGGAGGCTGGGACTTGTCATGCTGAGTCCTCCCTGAAGGGACCCCCTCCTTGTCTGCGGAGAGCTTAGGTAGTCCCGCGTTGGAGAATATCTCCCTGAATTGGAATGACCAGTCGACTTCTGCACTTCCTCCACCCCCTCCTATGCACTGTCTGGTGTCTGAAACCTCTTTTCTCCCACTGCAGTGCCCTCGCACCCTCCCTCTTCCTCAGGGCATGGAATCTCTGCCAGGGCTCCACTCATGGACTCAGGCGTGGATGTTTTTATTCTTCTTCTTTAGAGACAGGGTCTCCATGTGTTGCCTGGTCGGTCTAGGACTCCTGGGCTCAAGCCATCATCCTGCCTCTGCCTCCTGACTGGCTGGGATTGCAGGTGTGGGCCGCCATGCCCGCCCCCAAAGGCCCCCAAAGGCCTCCAAAGAATTTTCATGTGCACCCAGGTTTGAGACTTCTGCCAGAATCTGTGTAAGCAAATGTGGTCAGCGGGACCAGGAAGCTGCATCAGTTATATGTCTCTTTCTGCTTCACCCCACAGAGCTCTCTCCAGGTCGCTGCTGTTTTTGCTACACTCTGAGTCCCCACCCCAACATATACACTCTGACCTCCTGTGATGGTTGATATTGAGTGTCAACTTGATTGGATGGGAGGATACAAAGTATTGTGTCTATGAGGGTGTTGCCAAAGGAGATTAACATTTGGGTCAGTGGACTGGGAGAGGCAGACCCAGCCTCAATCTGGGAGGGCACCATAAAAGCAGGTATGAAAAGAGCAGACTGGCTGAGTCTTCCAGCCTCCATCTTTCTGCTGTGCTGGATGTTTCTTGCCCTCAAACATTGAAGTCCAAGTTCTTCTTTTGGTCTTTTGGACCTACACCAGTGGTTTGCCAGGGGCTGTTGGGCCTTTGGCCATAGACTGAAGGCTGCACTGTCAGCTTCCCTGCTTTTGAGGTTTTGGAACTTGGACTGGCTTCCTGGCTCCTGTGCTTGCAGATGGCCTGTTGTGGGACCTCACCTTGTGATCGTGTGAGTCAATACTCCTTAATAAACTCCCCTTTATATCTACATCTATGTTAGTTCTGTCCCTCTAGAGAACCCTGAATAATACACTCCCAAAAACCACCCACGATAAAAGTTGACTCTCCTATTCTCTAGAAGCTAGAGATCTCAGCAGTATTTGTTTATTTATTTTTTAATTTTTGAGATAGAGTCTTGCTCTGTCACTCAGGCTGGAGTGCAGTGGAGCGATCTAGGCTCACTGCAACCTCCGCCTCCTGGGTTCAAGCAATTCTCCTGCCTCAGTCTCCCAAGTAGCTGGGATTACAGGCGCCTGGCAACATGCCCAGATAATTTTTTGGTATTTTTAATAAAGACAGGGTTTCACCATGTTGTCCAGGCTGGTTTCGAACTCCTGACCTCACGTGATCCACCTGCCTCAGCCTCCCAAAGTGCTAGGATTACAGGTGTGAGCCACCGTGCCCGGCCCCTCAGCAGTATTTAAGGTCACAACCCTGGGTTCCTGCACCTATGGCCAAAACACATGTTCACAAAGGGGGAACACTGCCAGCTGGGAGCCCTGGGGCAGTGTCCCTTGACCCCAGAGCCTTAAGGTAAAGCATGTAACCTTACTCAGGGGAGGGGAGGGAGGCGTGAAACCCAGGTTCCTGTCTTTGTCTTCTCAGTCCTAGAGGCAAGGCGGGCATTTCCCAACTCCCCACCTGCAGCCTAGCCCCTCCTCTTTCCTGGAACAGTCCAGCGGAGGCAGACAGTGGAGTCACAGTGCCGCAGCCTGCTTACGCTAATGGCGCAGCTGGACAGTCCCAGGTCGGCCTCAGGGCTACAGGCCTTCTTGGGCATTGAGAGCCCCCTGGGTCTCCTCGACTGCCAACCAGGAGCCCAAGAGACCACAGAGGCCAAGTCGTGACACGCTTGGTCCCTCCTGGGTGGCCTGGTCTGAAGGCTGGCCTCTGTGCCATTTCCTCCTCTGTGACATCTTGTTAAAACATTTTTATTATTTTTTTAGAGACAGGGTTTCTCTCTGTCTCCCAGGCTGGAGTGCAGTGGCACGATCGTAGCTGTCTGCAGCCTCCACCTCCTGGGCTCAAGCAATCTCATGCCTCCGTCTCCCAGAGTGTTGGGATTATAGGCTTGAGCCACTGCACCCAGCCCTCCCCTGTGACTTCTGCCTCTCTCTCTCCTTTTATCCACTCCTCCTCTCCCTTGGAGGGCTTCACCCTCTGGAGCCTTCAGATAATCTTCCAAAGGGGCTGGAGCCTTCCCCTGTTCCTGGTCTACTGGCTGGGGAATCTGGAAGGATCCGCATACAGCCACCTCCCCACTTCTAGACACGCAGGGATAGAACAGATTTGCCTGTCGAAAAAAGCGGGCAGTTCTAGCAGCCACCATCAGATGGCGACAGGAGCTGCTTGTGATTAGCCAGTTTAGACTTCGCCTGGGTTCCAAGGAGAGCAACTTCTTTAGGGGGCTGCAGACTGCACCCCTTCCTGGCTGCTGGGTCCCACTGCCTGATTTGCATCCCCTGGCTCCAGCCACTTTGGGAGTTAGGAGCAGGACTGTGGGACCCCCCTCAAGCACGTCCCCACAACCTGCCTGCTCCAGGGCTAAGTTTCACCGTCTGGCTCACCCCAGCTCCACTCTGTCCAGTCTCTGCTCACTCCCCTCCCTGCCACCCTAAGTTTTTCAGGTCACAATGTGTCCCCTTGGGGCCAACCAGTTATGGACAGACAACCAGGGATGGGTGAGGGGTGGGGACAGAGCCAAGGTGGAGCCAGGGTTTTTTTTTTTTTTTTGAGACAGAGTCTCACTCTGTTGCCCCAGGCTGGAGTACAGTGGTGTGATCTCGGCTCACTGCAACCTCCGCCTTCTAGGTTCAAGCGATTCTCCTGCCTTAGCCTCCTCAGTAGCTGGGACTACAGGCGTGCACCACCACGCCAGGCTAATTTTTTGTATTTTTAGTAGAGATGGGGTTTCACTATGTTGGCCAGGCTGGTCTCGAACTCCTGAACTCAAGTGGAGTTCCTGCCCACCTCAGCCTCCCAAAGTGCTGAGATTACAGGCATGGGCCTCCGGCCTGGCCCTGGAGCCAGGGTTCTGAAGCCAGGTGAGCCATCAGGAGTTGGAGCAGAGAGAAGGTGCTGGGGTTTGGGGTGCCATGGAGCCAGATAGGAATATGTTGGGCACACCTAGGTCCAGGCTAGGCCAGTACTGGCCAGTAGACCTTGCCTTCAGCTGTGTTGACATGCAGCACCTACACATAGCACTCAATTCCTCATCCCCAGAGAGGTAGGGAGCCCCATTCCTTCTGTTGGGAGTTTCTAACTACTTTGGTACTTGGTTAGTTGACAAGCTTCCCTGTTTCCTCTCACTTTGCAAGAAGGAGGGAGTCAGCTCTTTGAAAAACTTAACAATTAATTAGTGCCAGGAAGGGTCTAAGGGGGTCTGGCAGCGGAGGTGACAGAAAAAAAAAAAAAAAACCAAGGGGAAAGGCTAGTAGAGGTCCCCCCCTAGGTAGTTACTGCACAGTGGGCTGGAGTTTGGGGTTCAATATGGTGGACAGATGTGGGTTCTTACAGGCAAGTGACCTCACCTGTCTGAGCTGTGAGGCATATAGATTCACATGTGTACATGATGGGAGTTCAACAAACACCTTCAAACAGCCCTGAAGTTTGCGCAGGTGCATTCACATCTCTGATCTCATCTGAGGCCTCCCAGCAGCCTGAGGAATACAGGGCAGGCTGTAGCACTATGTTCCCATTTCACAGCGAGGAAACTGGCTCCAAGCAAGGACGCACCTGCAGCTCAGGACTCTGACCTTCCCCGCCGTGCGGCACCATTGTCATGGTCGTGGGGCTTCCCTGAGGCAGGCACCCTTTACCCGCCTCCCACCCCATCCTGATCCATGATGCTATCCCTGGTAATTACTTGGGGCTCATCAGAGACACCAAAGGGCAGTGCCAGACAGAGGCTGCTCTCTCTCCACCACCACCTCTATACATCCCTGGAGATGGGCCTGGGGTGAGGTTGAGAAGTGGCTTGATGCTGTACTGGTTCTTTTTCTTTTTCTTTTCTTTTCTATTTTTTTTTTTTTTTTTTTTTTTTTGAGATGGAGTCTCGCTCTTGTTGCCCAGGCTGCAGTGCAGTGGTGCGATCTCGGCTCACCGCAACCTCTGCCTCCCAGTTCAAGTGATTCTCCTGCCTCAGCCTCCCAAGTAGCTGGGATTACAGGCACCTGCCACCATGCCCAGCTAATTTTTGTATTTTTAGTAGAGACGGGGTTTCACCATGTTGGCCGGGCTGGTCTCAAACTCCTGACCTCAGTTGATCCACCCCCTCCCCCCCGCCCCCAGCCTCCCAAAGTGCTGGGATTACAGGCGTGAGCCACCATGCCCAGCCTGATTCTTTTTCCAGGTATGCGGACCACTGGCCTCTGGTTGAATCTGGTTTTTGTTGAGTTGTAACTTTGGTGAAATGCACAGATCTTAAGTGCTTCTGGTGCGCTGCTGAGCTCCACGGTCCCCGGGCTATTGAGCCAGGTCCCGTGCCAGGCTCCTCTCTCCAAAGCAGAGAAGTTATTTCCAGGCCAGGCCCCTGTGATTGAGTTTGGGGCCTGCATGGAGCAGTGGCACCATGGACAGGAAATCCTGGGGGACGCTGAGGCTCCCAGGCCTCTGACTGTGACCACCACACATCTGCCTACAGCTTCCTCTTCCTCTTCCTCTTGACCACAATACACCCAGGACCAAGCAGGAGAGCAGGTAACCAGTCATCGTGACCAGCTGGTGTGGACCATATATGGCCCGGGGACCATGGGATGTGCTGGGGCATGGGTTGCTGAAGCTGCCTCAGCCTCTGGGGGGTGCAGGAGGGGTGGGGAAGCTTCCCCAGAGATGGGCAGGAGGCCAGGGCATGGGCAGTCCCCAGGTAGCATCAGGCTCTTGCAGCTGGTCTCACCCAGGCTCCTGGGGAAAGGTAGCGAGATCTTCCTAGTCCCCAACCTCTGTCCTTCCCTAATGCCCCTCCCCCTGCAAATCTCATTCAGACCCTGAGTACACAACTCAAAAGTACACACAGCAAGAGCACCAAGAGGCAGTAGGTTTCCCCCAGAGGTCAGCCTGCCCCCACTCTCCATCCTGTGCTCAGCAGCTCTCAAGCTGTTCGTCCCAATGGGGTGGCCACAGTCACGCCGCCCTGATCCCACTTCTCAGCTCTGCGTGCCCAGCCTCTGGGCCGCCCTTGAGTGGCACCCATGGGGCCAAGGCCCTCCTTACTTCAAGCTCAGGGGGAGGAAGGAACAGAGTGGATGGGGAACAGAGTGGATGGGGAAAGAGATTGGGCTGCTTTCAAAAGGGAAGTTCTGCTGAGAAATGCCACAGCCCGTCCACTCCCCAAATCTTTTCTGAGGACTGGGTGGTTCACAGGACTCAATGCTGCTGCTGCAGGTCTTCCCAGAAAGCTCCCAACCCCGCATCACCACCAGCACCCCTCACTGGCCTCTGAGCACGTGTGTCCACACCAGGAAGAGACTCCAGAGCTGATCAGAAGTTTTGTGGCTGCTGTGGGACCACCTCCCACCCCCACCCCGGGAAATGGGCCTCAGCCCTGTGGCCTCAGCTCCTCCCCCCCAGTCACATCACCTGATGGCTAGCGGGACACGGCCAGAATGTGCAACTTCCTGAATTCTCTCATGTTTTGTGGTTATTTTGCACCATTTTGTTTCTTCCTTTGGGTTTGTGGACAGGATGGGGTGAGCAGGATGGGCGTGGCAGGGTCTAAGTCCCCTGATCCCTTCTCCTTTGCAGGAAGTCAGGTGCTTCTCTATGTGCCTAAGGAGAATTGCATCCCATAGATTAAAGTGTAAAGCACACTTCCTGTAGAATCCAATTTTCCTATTACCTTTCATCAAAAGTAGAGATGTATTCCCTCAGAAAAAACTGACCTGAGGATGTTAAGGAACACTGACATTTCAGTATTTGTATAATCATTATAATATTTATTCCCGCAGAGGAGCTGTCATTATTGACGTTTTACAGAAACCACAGGCTTTGCTCAAGGTCATTCGGTGGTAAGTGGACAAGCCACGCCAGAACTTAGCCTTCTGCTTCTCTGTCTGGCCTGGACGTTCAAGACTGCAGCAGTGCCTTTTCGGTCATAGTTGACTCAAAAAATAATTTTTGAGAAACTTTGCAATGATCAGGCCACATAAGCCACCGAATATGACGCATCTCCTGCATTTTTATGTTCAGCTCAACAGTGTCATGATCCGAAGTGTCTTGGATCTTTTTTTTTTTTTTTTTGAGACGGAGTCTTGCTCTTGTCACCCAGGCTGGAGTGCAATGGCACGTTCTCGGCTCACTGCAACCTTTGCCTCCCGAGTTCAAGCGATTCTCCTGCCTCAGCCTTCCAAGTAGCTGGGATTGCAGGTGCCTGCCACATTTTTTTATTTTTAGTAGAGACAGGGTTTTGCCACGTTGGCCAGGCTGGTCTCGAACTCCTGACCTCGTGATCCACCTGCCTCAGCCTCTCAAAGTGCTGGGATTACAGGAGTGAGCCACCGCGCCCAGCCCCAAAGTGTCCTGGATCTTAATGAGTTTTAGTTAATCTATGACTGCATCATCATGAAAATTTCCACAATGTCCACCAGGCTCTGTCCTTGAATCTTCCAGCAGCAGAGCCCACAGGTCTCCTTGGCTTCCTGACACCTTCCTGGGCAAGGTGCTCCTGTGGCCAGAAGGAAGAGGAAAGTGAAACATTCCAAAAAGAGCCAGAGGGAAGGGCATTCTTGGGATCCCATAGCTGGCCCAGGGCTCCGTGTGGGTGGACGCTCTGAGCTTGGGGACTGCAAGCTCCCAGGTGATGCATTACACATTAGGAGTGGCATTTCCTGTGCCCACCTGGTCATTCTGTGCAAGCTGGGGCACCTGCTCAAGGCACGTGTGTGAGATTGTGTGTGTGTGAGTGTATGTGACTGTGTGTGAATGTGTCAGTGTGTGTGTGTTTGTGTGTGTGAATGTGTGAGTGTATTTCAGTTGTATATGTGTGTAAGTGCGTTGTGTGAATGTGAGTGTATGTGTTTCAATGTGTGTGAATGTGTATGTGTGTGAATGTGTGTGTATCAGTGTGTGTGAATTTGTGTTTGTGTGTGAATGTGAGTTTGTGAATGTGTGTGAGTGAGAGTGCCTGTGTTAGTGTGTATTTGTGTGTGTGCATGAATGTGCGTTTGTGTGTATGTGTGTGAGTTTGTGAATGTGTTTGTGTATGTGTGTGTGTTTGTGTGTATGTGAGTGTGTGTGAGTGTGAGTTTGTGAATGTGTGTGTGTGAATGTGTGTGAGTGTGTGTGATTGTGTTTGTGAGTGTGAGTGTGTGAGTGTGTGTGTGTTTAGAGTCTGAACTCTGTGTGGATCAGGAAGGAAAGGGGTCCTTGCAGGCTCGCTGACTCCCTGCTCTGTGCCCAGCCCCGAGCTGGCTCCAGTGTGGCTATATAGAAAGGCAGGCATGGCTGGAGGACCCTCCGTGTCGAGTTGAGGACGCATTTCCAAGACTAGGAACCATTCAGGGACTCTGGGGCCACGATGACAACTCCCCTTCCTTGAGCCCCGAAGCCCAGGCCTGGACCCCCAAAGGACTCAGGAGAGGGACTCAAGAAAGGGGAGTTCCCCCGGCAGCCTCCTCGTGGGCACCACCGAGGGTGAGAGGAGCCAGCTCAGCGGGTCCCACCCCCAGGGTTGCCCATCTTGACCACAAGGAAAGGAGGGAGGAGTTACTGGGCCTTCCACTAGGAGGAGACCTGGGGAAGTGAGAGTCGGGGATCAGTCCTGCAAGCTACGGAGTCACTACAGGGAGAGGTCTCATCACTAGAAATAGCTGAGGAACCTGCAGCCTCAACCTGGGTTAAGGAGGATGTGCCGTTCCTGGGGAGTCTTAGTCGGGGCTCTCCAGCTTCCTCCATTTTCTGACCGGCTCCAGGAATAGAACCAAAAGAAGCTGAACAAGGAAGCAGCGCGGCACCAAGAAAAGCAGAAGTCGGGGCCTTGGAGGCGTGATTCTCCCCTCGAGTCCAGCTGGGGCCTGGTGCTGCTGCAAGTGCCGCCTGTGCTGGGGAAGGGACCATGTGGCTGCCTTGGGCTCTGTTGCTTCTCTGGGTCCCAGGTGAGAGTCTCCCTGCCAGGGAAAGTCTGCAGCAGGGAGGGATGGTGCGAGGGGCAGGGCCTCAGGGCAGGTGTCACACGAGACACCCCGAGTCTGGACTCCGTGCAGAACGCAGAATGAGGTGCGCTCTGTCCACCATATAAGATGGACAGATGAAGGTCCACACCCCTGGGAGAGGAAGGAGCCAGAGCCTCTCCCGGCTCTGCACCCACATACCTTGGCTGAAGCACAGCGGGGCGAGTGATAAGGGGTAGGGGCAGAAAAGGGACCTTTTAGGTTTTCAGTTGAATTCTTACAGGAAGGGGGACGAGAGGCAGGATGTGTCGGGGGTGTGGAGAGTGGCAGCCACTGACTGCAAGGGGCATGTGGTAAGGGTGGGGGAGATGCCGGGCTCACTGGGTGCAGGGTGTGGAGGAGGGGGGTGTGGGGATGGTGGGGGAGATGCCGGGCTCACTGGGTGCAGGGTGTGGAGGAGCGGCGGGGCGGTGAGGGAGATAGGGTCAGGGTGGGGAGCAGGTCTCTGGAATGCGGAGATTTAACCAGGGCAGCCCAGCGGCTGGAGCCTGAGCAGGGGAAGTCCCGAGGCAGGCCTGGCTGGGGTTAGCCCGTGCGTGGGCCTGAGAACCAGGGTCAGTCCTCTCCAAGAAGGGGATATGGGACAGAGGTGACAGAAAAGGTGGTGGGGAGGGCGAGGAGGGAAAAGATCGGGCAGAGAAGCGCTGAGATCTTCTTTAGGGAGAAGTGTGGGGTTGAGCCTTCCCTGTCCAAGCGCAGGGATTCCTCCCGCAGAGTCACCTGTTGTGCCTTCAGTCACGTCCACCGCTCTCCTCAGACAGGTCCTGTGCAGACTCCTCAGGCCTGGTCCTAAGATGTTTTACATCTTTGTGGTTGCTTTCCTTACAGATCGGAGGTTTTCTGCAATTATATTTGCTAACTATTTGTCTGTGGGAAGGTTATTACTTTTGGTGTCTTGACTTGGAAACGGGTCATCCTCCCATGACCGGTATTCCTGCGGTTCTCTCGGGTGTTTTTCTGTTTCATAGGATCCGTGTGCATGGGGAGGTTTCAGTTCCTGTCTGATAATCTGTTTCTCTTTCTCCCATTGACTCCTTGGCTGGTACAGCCAGAATGAGGCCCAGTGGACGCAGTGGTAGTGGTTGGCCCTGCCTTGTCGCTGACTCAGGGGAAAAGGACCAGAGCTTCTCATTATTACGAAGGGATCCACCAATGACTATCCACAAAGCATTTTTACTTTTATTTATTTATTTATTTATTTTTGAGATGGAGTTTTGCTCTTGTTGCCCAGGCTGGAGTGCAGTGGCGCGATCTTGGCTCACTGCAATCTACGCCTCCCAGGTTCAAGTGATTCTCCTGCCTCAGCCTCCCGAGTAGCTGAGATTACAGGCATGTGCCACCACGCCAGGCTAATTTTGTATTTTTAGTAGAGATGGGGTTTCTCCATATTGGTCAGGCTGGTCTCAAACTCCCGAACTCAGGTGATCCACTCGCCTTGGCCTCCCAAAGTGCTGGGATTGCAGATGTGAGCCACCAAGCCTGGCCAACATTTTTATTTTTTTGAGACAGGGTCTCCCTCCATCACCCAAACTGGAGTGCAGTGGTGCAATCACGGTTCACTGCAGCCTCCACCTCCCAGGCTCCAGTGATCCTCCCATCTCAACCTCCCCAGTAGCTGAGACTACAGGTGTGTGCCACCACACACAGCTGGATTCTTAATTTTTTTTAGGGACAAGGTCTTACCATGTTGCCCAGGCTGGCCTCCACCTCCTGAGATCAAGGGATCCTCCCACCTTGTCCTCCCAAAATGCTGGGATTACAGGCATGAACCACCACACCTGGCCCCTACAAAACATTTTTTATTTTATTTTTATTTATTTATTTTTTTGGGGACAGAATCTCACTCTATCACCCAGGGCTGGAGTGCAGTGGCTTAATCTCGGCTCACTGCAACCTCCACCTCCTGGGTTCAAGCGATTCTCCTGCCTCAGCCTCTTGAGTAGCTGGGATTACAGGCACCCGCCACCACTGCTGGCTAATTTTTTGTGTTTTAGTAGAGACGGGGTTTCACCATATTGCCCAAGGTAGTCTCGAACTCCTGAGCTCAGGCAATCTGCCAGCCTTGGCCTCTGGCCCCCACAAAATACCATTTTTATTATTTATAGAAATTATTATTTTTATCCTTTCAGCTATGAAGGAGGTGAATTACATTAGGAGATCTGGTCATATGTTTGTCTTGATATATTATGCTGGCTTCATGAAAAGAATTAGGGAGATCTCCCTGTTTCTGTGTTCTCTGCAAATGTTTAAATAAAACTGAAATTATTTGTTCCTTGAAGTTTTGAGAGAACTAACTTGTAAAACTGTCTGAGTTTTGCTTCTTTTCTTTTGATGGAAGGGAAAGAATTTCTTAATAACACTCATCATTTTTGTTCTACATTAAAAAAAATCTAGCTGGGTGCAGTGGCTCACACCTGTAATCCCAGAATTTTGGGAGGTTGAGGTGGGAGGATAGCTTGAGCCCAGGAGTTCGAGACTGGCCTGGGCAATATAGAAAGCAAGACCCTGTCTCTTTCTTGGCCTACCTTGATAATTTATATTTTCTTAAAAAATCATCAGTGTCCTCCAGGTTTACAGACTTATTTGTAGAGATTTGCAAATTAAACTGTTATTTTTCTTTGGAATTTTGTATCTGTGTCTTTTTTTTGGTCTGGCTACCCACTAGTCTAATTAATTGTTTGAGGCCAGGCACGTTGGCTCACACCTGTAATCCCAGCACTTTGGGGGGCCAAGGCGGGTGGATCACTTGAGGTCAGGAGTTTGAGACCAGCCTGGCCAACATGGTGAAACCCCGTGTCTACTAAAAAGACAAAATTAGCCAGGCACGGTAGCGCGCACCCTGTAGTCCCAGCCACTCGGGAGGCTGAGACATGAGAGTCGCTTGAACCCAGGAGGTGGAGGTTGCAGTAAGCCGAGATCATGCCACTGAACTCTGGCCTGGGCGACAAGAGCGAAACTCTGTCTCAAAGAAATAAAATAAAATAATTAATCGTTGACCCCTTACCAAAAAATCCATTTATTAATGTGTATACTAACTCCACTGTTTTTCTGTTTCTTAATTCACTGATTTCTGTGAATTCACCAATTCGTGAAAGATGACCTGGTTCTGTGTTGTGTGTGCGTGTGTGTGTTCCTCTTCTGACCTCTTGAGTTGGACTATTCAGTCATTTATCTGAGAGTTAATGGGTCAAGATTCTGTGATCTTAAAGGAAAACATTAAGACAACAGAGGAATATCCTGGTAGAGGACCCTGGCCCCAAGGTGGTCCCCAGTCTCCTGTTTATGATTAGAGGGATTGGGGGTGGTGATTCGGGTTGGAAGAAAGAAAGTGCAGAAACACAAGCCTGGGAGCACTGGGGATCCGTGTGATCGTTCCAGGTAAGTGGGAAAGTAAACGGAGGGTTTTCTGACACTTCGCAATCTCTAAATTATAATGACACCTTCACAGGTGGAACAGAGCTTTGGGGAGATGATTGGGTGACAGTTTTTATCCAAGATTTCAGAGGAGAGAAGTTAATCAGGAGAGAAGTTAATCAGGAGAGAGAGAGAGAGAGAGGGAGAGAGAAACTAAACCCAAAGGGAAGTCGGATACTGGAGTAGGACGAGAGACAGGATTGGGTGCTGTGGGCAGAGGTAGCAGAGTCACTGAGGTCAGGAGAGAAGCCAAAACATGGACAAAGAAAGATGACGATTCGCAGCGCAGGAGAGGCAGGGAATCGGGTCAGGACAGGGAGCAGGAACAGTGTCTTAGGTGAAGGAGGGCTGAGAACTGACAGTATTTATTTACTTTTTTTTTTTTTTGAGATAGAGTCTCACTCTGTCGCCCAGGCTGGAGTGCAGTGGTGTGATCACGGCTCACTGCAACCTCCACCTCCTGGACTCAAGTGATCCTCCCACCTCAGCCTGCTGAATAGCTGGGAATACAGGCACGTGCCACCACGCCTGACTAATTTTTTGTATTTTTGGTAGAGATGGGGGTCTCACCACGTTGCCCAGGCTGGCCTCAAACGCCTAGGCTCAAGCAATCCTCCCGCTTTGGCCTCCCAAAGTGCTAGGATTACAGGCATGAGCCACTACACCTGGCGTATTTATTTATTTGAGTCAGGGTCTCCCTCTGTCACCCAGGCTGAAGTGCAGTGATGCAATCATAGCTCACTGCAGTCTCCACCTCCTGGGCTAAAGTGATCCTCCCACCTCAGCCTCTTGACCAACTGGGACCACACGTGTGCACCAGCACACCTGGCTAATTTTTGTATTTTTTTGTAGAGATGGAATCTCACCATGTTGCCCAGGCTCCATTTACTTATTAAGTACTTAATGTGTCAATTTTAGTGATTTGTGTTTTTCTAGAAAATCACATTCATCTAAGTTTATGAATTTTATGTAGAGAATTTCTGCAAAATATCTTGACTCTTCATTCTTTCTTCATCTATGGTCCTTCTCTCTTGTCATGTCTTATTTAGGCCAGCCCAAAGGTTATCTATTTTTATTAGCTCATGTCATGTGAAACCCTGTTGTCTTGGTTAAAAAGTTGAATATCAGCCATTTCATGTGATACAACCTAATATTATTTACCAGGCGTTTTACACCTGTGATCTCATTTAACACCCGCAAAGGCCATATGAGTCAGGAACAATTGTCACCACTTTATATGCAAGGTGTCTGAAGCTCAGAGAGGTTAACTAACTTGCCCCGGAACACACAGCTGATACGTAATAGGATAGAGATGTAAATGCAGATGCTTCTGAGGTTCTTTCTGCTTTGTCCTGGCAATTGCCGCTGAGAGTCTCAGGAAGCATCACATCTGTGACAAGCTTAGAAAGGCCTTCTCTGCAGGGGATCTGTACATCAGGCGAGCAGAGGTTTGGATGGGCCTCTGGGAGAGGCACCGAGGAGCTTGTCATCGTCTTTGGGCAGCCGTGGGCTGGGTGTGGAGCCAATGGGGTTGAGGAGAAGTTTGCACTGAAGTTTTTATAGTGGACCTACCATGTGCAAGGCACCTGCAGACGTTGAAGGTATAAGAACGAGACCCCTACCCCCCTGAGGCTTTCATTCGAGTGGTCCCAAAATCTCACATGTGAGGAGATTTAAGCATTTGAAACAATAAGTAAAATTAAAGAGTTTTGGCTGGGTGCAGTAGCTCATGCCTGTAATCCCAGCACTTTGGGAGGCCAAGGCAGGCGGATCACCTGAGGTCAGGAGTTCGAGACCAGACAGGCCAACATGGCAAAACCCCATCTCTACTAAAAGCACAAAAATTATCCGGGTGTGGTGG
Organism: Hylobates moloch; assembly: GCF_009828535.3. Classification (NCBI taxonomy): domain Eukaryota; kingdom Metazoa; phylum Chordata; class Mammalia; order Primates; family Hylobatidae; genus Hylobates; species Hylobates moloch. The sequence goes on along the minus strand of NW_026652290.1, from coordinate 8,350,604 downwards.
ACGCCTGTAATCCTAGCTATTCGGTAGGCTGAGGCAGGAGAATTGCTTGAACCAATGAGGCAGAGGTTGCAATGAGCCGAGATCCCGCCACAGCACTCCAGCCTGGGCGACAGAGCGAGTCTCCACCTTAAAAAAAAAAAAGTTCTAACCCGAGGAAAGGGGAGCAAGCCCCGCTCCCGCCATCCCCGGCCAATATGGGGCCACAGAATTACAAGGGCAGTGAGACACTGCACACACAACTGCCCAGCGGGCACATGCCCATCTGCCCGGGGCAGGGGCTATGTGTCCTCTGCTTGGCAGCCGACGCTAGCTAGCTTCGAGCCATCACCTTACTCTCCCCACTTTGCATCTGCGAATTATTTGGGAAAATGATAGACATAATTTTCAAGGAAGCTCATTTATTTCTGAGATTTAAGTCTAGGAGAGCTGGGCAAACTAAGACACAGGATAAATGAAAGCTTTCGTCAGCGAGCCTTCTGCTTTTGTGACTTTTTTTTTGAGACGGAGTCTCTGCTCTGTCACTCAGGCTGGAATGCAGTGGCAAGATCTCAGCTCAACATAACCTCTGCCTCCGGAGTTAAAGCGATTCTTGTGCCTCAGCCTCCCCAGTAGCTGCAATTACAGGCGCATGCCACCACGCTAGACTAATTTTTGTATTCTTAGTAGAGACAGATTTCACCATGTTGGCCAGGCTGGTCTCGAGCTCCTGGCCTCAAGTGATCCACCTGCCTTAGCCTTCCAAAGTGCTGGGATTACAGGCATGACCCACTGTACCCAGCCAGTATTCTTGTGAAAATGGCTTGACAACCCTATTACTGCCCGGGTTTGCCCCCCTGGTGGGACCAGATCAGTATGTGGGCTGGTCTTCCTCTTGCAGGGTTGCCCAGGGCTGGGGTGGCCCTCCCGGGAGGGCAGGTGCTTACGCGTGAGTTCTCATGGTCCTGACAGGTTTGGAAGCAGGAGGCCCCTGGTGGGTGAGAGGGGTGGGAAGGGTGAGGGAAAGGAGGCAGGGGCTAGAGAAACGGGCTGCTATGAGCAAAATCTTGAGGGTGATAGAGTAGAAAAGAATGCTCAAGCTGTGATCTGGCTGATGGAGCTGATATGAGGTGAAGGAGTCAGGGGCTGAGGGCTGGGGGTGCTGATGTGGAGTCGGGGAATCTTTGGAGGAGGTGACCCCAGGGCGCCCAGCCTGAGCTCTGCCAGTCTCCATGGAAAGCCTCTGCCCTATTTCCACATGTGCATGGAGGGAGCCTGTCATCCTCAGTCCCCGCTCCTGGGTGGACAAGGCCTGTCTGCCTGCGGCTGCCTCCTCCACACCCCCAGGGTCCATGTGGCCCTGACCCCGGGGCATCCCTGACCAGGCTCATCTGAGGAGGAGCCGGGACTCGGGCTTGTGTTTTTCAGGCTGTTTTGCTCTGAGAGGCCCCAACACCGTGGCAGGCCCCGTGGGGGGATCCCTGAGCGTGCAGTGTCTCTATGAACAGAAACACAAGACTCTCAACAAATATTGGTGCAGACCACCACAGATTCTCCGATGTGACAAGATCGTGGAGACCGAAGGGCCAGCAGGAACAAGGAAAGGCCGAGTGTCCATCAGGGACAGTCCTGCAAACCTCAGCTTCACAGTGACCCTGGAGAATCTCACAGAGGAGGACGCAGGCACCTACTGGTGTGGGGTGGATACGCCGTGGCTCCAAGACTTTCGTGATCCCTATCTCCAGGTTGAGGTGTCTGTGTTCCCAGGTGAGCCCCTCCTCTCAGCACCTAAACAGGCTCAGGTTGGAATTGTTGGGGCAGGAATCCAATCAGAGACGTGAAGCAGACAGTGTGTGTGTGTGTGTGTGTGTGTGTGTGTGTGTGTAAGAGAGAGAGGTGGGGGCCAAGGGAACACAGTCAGGGGCTCTCTCCTGGAGCAGCCGACATGTCTGCCCAGTATTGAAGAAGGGAAGGATCCAGTGACAGGGAGGCTGAGAGAGCGTTGCCTGTGAAGGAGCCAGGAGCGCACGTGTGGCTCAGCCCCACGGAAGTACAGCTGCGAGGGGGAAGGGTGGGGCCCAACAGAGAGGCTGGGGGGCCAGATGGGAAGCTGCTGCCCTCAGGAGGAGCCTTACCACATGACAGGTCAGATTTGCAGTGTAGACAGACTCCTCTGCAGCACAGAGGCTCGCAGGAGCACCTGGACCCTCATCAGCAGGATGGAAAATCAGGACCATTGAGAGTGGCACCTGTGTCCTGTTCAGAAATGCCCAATTGGCCCAGGAGGGTCCTGGAGAGACTCCGGCCCAGGGGTCCTGCATCCTGCCCCCTTCCTTAGTGGGCATTTTGTGTGAAATCAAACCAAAAAGGCATCCTGAGTGGTGGGAGAGCCAGAGGACAGCTCCCTGGGTCTGACTTGTGGTTTTGCCACCAGCATCAACGTCAATGACACCTACAAGTGTCACTGCGGCCAAGACCTCAACAACCACAACTGCATTTCCACCTGTATCATCCACTACCCTGTTTGCAGTGAGTGCCACCCACGGTGCCAGCATCCAGGAGGAAAATGAGGAGGTTGTGAACTCACAGTAAGCACCATAGCCCCTGAGACATGGAGGGGGCCCTGTGCTAAGGAGGAGCCCAGGGTGGGGACCTTGGCCATGTGGGCCAGCTGGAGGTGTGCATCACTCCCTTTGCCCCAGGCCCAGGTTGGAAGCCACAGTCTGAACACCCCAGCTTGGACCTGCCCTTGGCTTTGGAAGGGGGCTCAGGTCGGGGAGAAGTTGGGGGGCAGATGGAAGGAAAGTGATAGTTACTGAGGGCTGGTGACATCCTATAAGGCCCGTGTTAGACGCTTCACATGAGCGTTCTCACTTGCCCTTCACTGCAGCCCTGTGCTGTCGTCATTCCCTGTATTAGTCTGTTTCACACTGTTGATAAAGACGTACCCGAGAGTGGATAAATTATAATGAGAAAGAGGTTTAATGGACTCACAGTTCCACATGCCTGAGAAGGCCTCACAATCAAGGCGGAAGGCGAAAGGCATGCCTTACATGGCAGCAGGCAAGACGGAGAATGAGAACCAAGCAAAAGGGGTTTCCTCTTATAAAGCCATCAGATCTCGTGAGACTTATTCACTACCATGAGAACAGTATGGGGCAAACCACACCCATGATTCAATTATCCCCCACCAGCTCCCTCCCACAACATGTGGGAATTATATGGGAGCTACAATTCAAGATAAGATTTGGGTGGGGACACAGCCAACCCACATCAATCCCCATTTTACAGATGAGTAAACTGAGACTCAGAGAGGTTAGGCAATTTGCCCAGTCAAGTAGCTACAAGAGGCTAAGGCTAAGCTTCCAATTCTGGTTTATGTGACTCCAGAGCCTTGAGTTCTCCTCTCTAAATAGTGGTTCTTAACCTTTTTGGGGGTTACCAACCCCACATAGAATCTGACATCTATGGACACTCTCCCCAGAAAAACACGTGCGTCACAAACCTTTTCTGGGATTCACGGACTCCCTATTCTAGCACAAAACCCCACAGTTCAATCCTGGTACTAGCCACCCAGAGTTAGTGCAGACTCCAGAGGTGAAGAACTTCCACATCCACAAGACCGCCCTGATTTAGATGCCAGTCGAACTTTGGGGATCCCCAGGCCACCACACTTCTGACCAACTGGACGCAAATTTGGGGGTTCCCAGGACCCCCTCAGGTTCAATAATTTGTTAGACTCAGAACTCTGGAAAGCATTATACTTACAATTACAGTTTTATCATAAAGGATAAAGGATAAAGATTAGGACCAGCCAACGCGAGACACATAGGACAAGGCTTGGGAGGATCCCAAACAGTTTCTGTGCCCTCTCCAGGTGGAATCAGGGAGCATCACCTGCACCCTCCCTGTGGCACCTCAATATATTTATCAACTAGGAAGCTCCTCCAAGCTTTGGTGTCCAGAGTTTTTATTTGGGTTTCATTACATAGGCATGATGTGATTGAACTGTCTCCACCTCCAGTCCCTCTTTGGGAGGTTGGGCTGGCTCAGGGCTCCAAATCTCTAATTACGTGGTTGGTCTTTCTGGTGACCAACCCCATCCTATTGTCTCATTTCTTACCAAAGTCCAGGTGTGATTCATGAACAACAAAGACACTCCTAATTTTTGGGACATTCTAAGGATTTAGAGCCTCCCCCCTAAGAGCTAGGGACAAAGGCCAGCCAGATTCTTTACTAGACAACATCCATAAACCCCTCCACAGGCTTCTGCCAACATATAAGACAAGGCAAAATTCAGGCTTGAACATGCCACCTTCAGAAGTTTACCCTGTAGATACACATAGGTGGCAGCGCTGGGTTCTGTGGGGCCTGAAGGTTGTGCAGTTTGCGGGGTGGGTTGGTGGGTGGGTAATCTAAGAAAAAGATGAGAAAATTATGAATGCAATCGTAGGCATGAAGGAAGGGGCCCAAGCAATGGAGGGGCCTGAAGGTGGGCTGCGTCAGCCTCCTGGTCAATCTGCTGCTGCGTGGTCACGCGTGAAAAGGTGGAGCTGCAAGGCGATTTATAAGCCACATTTACCATTGCAAAAGACTGGGGGAAATGCCCATTCAGTGGGAACATTTAAATAAATCACAGTCTATCCATGTGTTGGAATACCCTGCAGCTATAGAAAAGAGTGAGGAACTTCTTTATGTACTGACGTGGAAAGACCTCTAAGATGTATTGTTAAATAAAACCAGAATAGTGTTAGAGGAGGCCTCCTTTGTGTGAAAAGAGAAGGGAAATCCCGTATATTCGTATTTGCTTGTATACACATAAAGAAACTCTGGAAGGTTCTTAAGAACAGCATGTGTGTGTATGTGGGGAAATTGGGAAATGTGTAAATGGGGGGTGTGTAGAAAGGGGGCTTTATACTCTCTATTTTTTTAATTGACCTTATCTATCTACTTAAAAAGTTAGAGAAGGAGACCAGGTATATTGGCTCATGCCTGTCATCCCAGCACTTTGGGAGGTTGAGGCAGGAGGGTGGCTTGAGCTCAGGAGTCTGAAACCACCATGGGCAATATAGCAAGACTGAGTCTCTACAAAAAATTTAAAAATTAGCTGTGGTGGCCGGCACCGTGGCTCACGCCTGTAATCCCAGCACTTTGGGAGGCCGAGGTGGGGGGATCACGAGGTCAGGAGATCAAGACCATCCGGGCTAACACAGTGAAACCCCGTCTCTACTAAAAATGCAAAAAATTAGCCAGGCGTGGTGGCAGGCGCCTGTAGTCCCAGCTACTAGGGAGGCTGAGGCAGGAGAATGGCGTGAACCCTGGAGGCAGAGCTTGCATTGAACAGATATCGTGCCACTGCACTCCAGCCTGGGTGACAGAGTGAGACTCTGTCTCAAAAAAAAAAAAAAAATTAGCCGTGGTGGCCTGTGCCTGTAATCCCAGCTACTCAGGAGGCTGAGGCAGGAGGATCACTTGAGCCCCGGGATTCAAGGCTGCAGTGAGCCATGATCACCACTGCACTCCAGCCTGGGTAACAGAGCCAGATCCTGTCTCAAATAAATAAATAAATGAATAAATAAATAATAATAAAATAAGTTGGAGAAGGCAAGTTCACCCTGCCCTCACCATCCTGTGCCTCCTCCAGGTTCCCGCTGCTCCTCTCCCTGTTGGCGTTGTTGCTGCTTCTGTTGATAGGGGCCTCCCTGCTAGCCTGGAGGATGTTTCAGAAACGGATCAAAGGTGAGTTGGCTCCCCACACCCCTCTGTCCCACCTGGGGTAGTCAGGCCTTGACCACAGACACTCATCTTCAAAGCTATGTCCTCGTCCCACAGTATTGCTATGAAATGTGACACTCAGACCAAACATCCCGGGTGATCCTACAGGGCAGGTCCCAGAGGAGGCATCCTTGTGCGTGGTGGTTACAGGCTGTGGGAGATGGATCCCAAGCAGGAGGCTTTCCCACTGCCAGCCCAAGGGTGGTTGCCTATGAAGCAATGACCCTCTTCTGTTTAAAACTCTGGCATGGTGAGCTGGGTGCAGCGGTGTGCATCTGTAGTTCCAGCTACTCAGGAGGCTGAGATGGGAGGATTGCTTGAGCCCAAGAATTCAAGATCAGCCTGCGCAACACAAGGCTCCCATGTCTATAAAATAAAATAACCCCTTGCATGGTCTCCCCCACCATAAAGAGTCCAGGTCTCTACAGGAGTCACTGCCCTCCACGATCTGGCTCTACCCACCTCCCTTTCCCCGTCCGTGCACCCTGGAAACCAACTTCTTGTATCTCCTTTAATGACAGCCTCAACCTCAGCCTCTCCTCTCCTTCTGGGTTTGCTCTGGGTACCTGGAGGGCCTCCCCTGCCCTCTCTCCTCAGCTCACTCCCAGTGGACTCCAGCGGTGGTCCTCAGACTTTCTTTTCTCTGGGACCTTTTCTTTGACTCCAGTGAGTGGCTTGGGGCCCCTCCTGGCTATACCTCTGCTGTCACAGCCTTTTGGGAACCAGATTGTCATTGCTGGTGTCCTCACCTGCCTTCCCACAGGCATGTGCTTCAAGGAGGTACAGAACCAATATTTGTCAAATTAATGTGTTATTCAGTATCTCCAGCTGCAACGGGCACCCCAGGGGCCTCCAGGCAATCTCTAGTCCAGCTGCCCTCCTCTGAGCTCAGATTAAAAGAGAGAACAGGAACTCTTGGCACTCAGTAAGTAGATGCTCAATAAATAGCTGACAGGCAAATTGAATAAGCACAGGAAGAGAGGAACAAGTGGAGGTGTGGCCACCAGTCCTCTAGATTGCAGATCCCTGGCCGAGGTCAAGTGTAAGCCTGAAGCTTCCTCCCTGTTCGGAGAGTTGAAGATTCCACAGGCAGAAGATCCTCAGGGGAGTCTTTGTCCAAAGCCTTCCAAGACTGCAGTGAGACTAGGGTGGGAAGAGATGGGGTTATCCTGTCCCATAGCTGCAGGATAAGCTGGTGCATGCTCGGTGGGGGGCACTGCTCACACATACCCCCAGTGCCTCCTGTGGCGCCCAGGCTTTTGGGGGAGAAGTCAGCCTCAGTAGATCTGTGCACGGTGTATGGGAAGAAAACCACTTGCTCTTTCCCATCTGCTTTGCGTGTGTCATTTTCTGGTAACCCCATCCTAAACTTCAGCACCCACGTGGATGCCACTGGTTGTCTCAGTTCTGAGCCCCTTTCGGTTTCCTTTGTGCCCTTTCACCCAGAAAGGGTCTGGCTCCTCAAAAAGCCTCTTCCCCCCTTAAAAAGGATATATGTGATTATTGTAGGAAATTTGAAAATTGAGTAAAAGCACAAAGAAGGAAATAAATCCCCCATCATTGATGATAACTAAAAACCCCACCACCTAGAGAAAACCAGCCACTGGCCCCTGAGGTATATCCTTCCAGTCTTTTTTTCTATGCCTATATAAATGCATCTATGATTTCTTTTTTTTCTTTTTCTTTTCTTTCTTTCTTTTTTTTTTTTTTTTTTTTTTTTTGAGACAGAGTCTCACTCTGTCACCCAGGCTGGAGTGCAGTGGTGTGATCTTGGCTCACTCCAGCCTTGACCCCCCACCGCGTGGGGCTCCAGTGATCCTCCTGCCTTAGCCTCCCAATTATCTGGGACTACAGGTGCTCACCACCATGTCTGGCTAATTGTTAAATTTTTTTTTTTTTTTTTTTTTTTTTTAGAGATGGGGTTTCACTCTGTTGCCCAGCCTGGTCTTGAACTCCTGAGCTCAAGCCCAGAGTGCTGGGACTACAGATGTGAGCCACCACACCCAGTCATGCATCTGTGATGTCTTAACAAATTGGCTTCATACCACTCATACTCTTTTAAACCTACATTTTTGCACTTAACATATGGTACCATGTTCCCAGCTATTAAATGTTCTAAAAATCACAGACTGCAGAGTTTACCGGTGTCTTGAGCTTCCTGTAACCCATCCTCAGTAACAAGATAAAGGTTTTCTATTCAAACATTTTTGACTCTCTGTCCCCTGCTTTGCAAGTCCGCGCCCCATCCCCTGACTGTGTGGCAGAGGTTGACCTCCCCTTGCCCTGCCTGGAGCCTGACACCTGCCTCATCACACCTACTCCCCACTCTTCCCCCAGCCCACATTTGTCGTTCATTCATTCACACAACGAAGCTGTCCTGAGCACCTACTGTGTGCCAGGCCTATGCTGGGCACTGGGGACACCATTGTGACTGGGGTAGACTGGGTCTTACCTTCAGTGAGCTTCCCCTACCGCTGGCTCCCTCAAACCTTCTCACTACCACCCTCCTTCCCGGGCATTGAACTCCTGTCTCATCCCCACCAGCTCTTTTCCTCCTTCCCATCAGAACACTTGTCCCAAGTGGGGACAGGGAGGGCAGTGTGGTGCCTGCACACAGCATTTGGAGCAGAGCACTTCGCACCCCAGAGTACCCGGCTGCATGCTCCGTTAGGTCAGCTGTGGCTCAGCAAGCCGGTCACTATATGTGGTCTTGTGTCTCCCAACTGAGGGCTCCTCCCCTTTGATTCTGGGGGAGGAGCCCACAGATCCCCACAGCATCCAGTGCAGTGGGCTCTGGGGTTGCCTGGCTGTGGACCTAACCAAGGGCATCAGTAGCGTGTATGTCACCCACTGCCCACCTGGTCCAGGCTCCTGGGGTGAAAGGGTTAGGGTGTACAGGGCTGTGCTCACAGGCAGCACTCCTATAGAGCAGGTGCCGGCAGCCAAGGGCTGTGGTAAGCCTGAGCTGGGGTCCCTGGGGCTGACAGGCCTCCTTCCCTACGGCCTGGGGCAGCAGGCAGGTGGGCTGTCTGGGAGGGCAGACCTCAGGCACGGGGATGGGAGCAGAGGCCCCAGCAACTTCCCACAGTCTGATGCAGCCCTAAGCCCCAGATGCACAGGGCTTTTCGGTGGCATCCTTCCTCCCCTGGAAACATTTGTGTGAGATCCTGTGTTGAGAGCTTGCTTTGGTCCCTCTCCTCCAGCTGGGATCTTTCTTTCCTTTCTTTCTTTCTTTCTTCTTCTTTTTTTTTTTTTTTTTTTTTTTTGAGACAGAGTCTTGCTCTGTTGCCCAGGCTGGAGTGCAGTGGCATGATCTCAGCTCACTGCAACCTCCGTCTCCCAGGTTCAAGCAATTCTCCTGTCTCAGCCTCCCAAGTAGCTGGGACTACAGGGCACATGCCACCATGCCCAGCTAATACTTGTATTTTTAGTAGAGACGGGGTTTCACCCTATTGGCCAGGCTGGTCTCGAACTCCTGACCTCAAATGATCTGCCCTCCTCAGCATCCCAAAGCACTGAGATTACAGGTGTAAGCCACTGCGCCCGGCCCAGCTGGAATCTTTCTATTTCTCCATTTATTCACTCATCCTGTGTTCATTCATTCATTTACTAAGTCACTAATTCACTCACTCAACAAACCCTTGAGTTCCTACCAAGCTTCAGGCCTCAAGGGATAGGTCCCCAGGGCTGAGGTCTCTAGGGAAAGGTCTTTTCCCAGAAGGCTTGTAGGGTCCTCCATCCTGGCCGTTGTTCCGGCCAGGATTCAACCTCCTTCCTCTCCTCTTGTCTCTAGCTGGTGACCATTCAGAGCTGTCCCAGAACCCCAAGCAGGTAAGGGGGGCTTCAGCAGGAGGTGTATCAGGTGGCTGGGCAGAGGGTACAGAGGATGCTGGGGAGTTGGACAGTCCCATCGGCCAATGGAGGATGGATGGAGCGGGGAGCTCACCAAGAGCTGATCGAATAATGCTGGGAGATGTGGTCACTGGGTCTTGTTCTGAGACCTGGCCAGCCTGTCCCCTCCCCACCAGGGCAAATGGAATGAAGGGAGGCTCTCCCAGCCAAGCTGACTTGGGGAACATTCAACTACTGGATGGAGTGGGATGGAGGCAGGAAGGGGAAGGTGGGGGCTGAGGTGCTCAGAGCATAGAGGAAGGGGAGAAACATGCAGAAATGCAGGCATAGAGGCTGCAGGGCTCCGAGGACACCCACCTGGGACCTCCTGCCCTCCCAGGCTGCCAAGCAGAGTGAGCTGCACTACGCAAATCTGGAGCTGCTGACGTGGCCTCTGCAGGAAAAGCCAGCACCACCAAGGGAGGTGGAGGTGGAATACAGCACCGTGGTAAGTGCGGGAGCCCGGCTTTTGGGCATGCAGCCCCTGGGCTGTGCCAGGGCACCCCTAGGAGGCTGGGCAGAAGGGGAAGGAAGGGATCGGCTTGGTGATCTTGTGCCTGTCAGGGACGGGGCCACACGGAGATGGAGCAAGTGTAGATTTTGCCAGAGCAGAGGTCCTTAGAAGGGCTTGGTGTCATTGTGGCTGGGGGGTTGGAGGGGTGGCCAGCAGCTGTGGCTCTGACAGTCCGTGAAGTCCAGCATGGGTTAAGCACCTGCTGTGTATCATGAACCTGTGACTTCTCTCTGTTTTGGTCTCATCATCTCTTTGGCATCAATTCTGCTTTCCAGGTTTTTGTCTGTGACCCGCTGTGGGTCAACCCTTGGGCGCAGCCACCTTCAACTGGGATAATGGGATGGGGGCTGCCTCCCTGGGTCGTGACCCACCTACTAGTGGGAGAGTTCAAGCAGAAGCTGGGCTTAGCCTGGCAGAGAGGATTGGGAGAGACGTAAGCATCAGCAAGGATGCTTAAATGACCGCCCAGGCCTGGGAGCTGAAGGGACCCCTCAGACATGTTGTGTGGTGCCATGGAGGGCTGGCACCAGGGTGACAGGGGACACTGTTACTGGTCTGCCTGGAAACGTGGCCCAACTCCCTGGGATATCTCCAGCCTGGTACCGTTCTCCCCAGGCCGCCGTTTTGCACCTGACAGGGGAAGAGGGGATCCAGACCTGCCACTTCCGGGTCCCCTGATAGCCACACCCCTCCCCAACCTCCCGCCAGCTGTCTGCATGAGGATGAGGGTGGTCTGGGGGCCCAGGGTCCTGGATGGCTCCTGGCCAAGTTCCTTTCTTTCTTTCTTTCTTTCTTTCTTTCTTTCTTTCTTTCTTTCTTTCTCTCTCTCTCTCTCTTTCCTTCTTTCTTTCTTTCTTTTTTTAGGTGGAATCTCGCTCTGTCCCCCAGGCTGGAATGCAGTGGCAAAGTCTTGGCTCACTGCAATCTCGGCCTCCCAGGTCCAAGCAATTCTCCTGCCTCAGCCTCAGCCTCCAGAGTAGCTGGGACTACAGACACATGCCACTGCACTGGCTGATTTTTGTATTTTTAGTAGAGATAGGGCTTCACCATGTTGGCCAGGCTGGTCTCAGACTCCTGACCTCAAGTGATCCGCCTGCCCTGGCTTCCCAAAGTGCTAGGATTACAGGACTGAGCCACCACACCCGGCCAGCTCCTGGCCAAGTTTCTGAGTGCCCCTGCGATGGTCAAACCTGACTCCTTCCTTGCGTGACATGACCTTGTGTCCACAAAGCTTCATGGCCTGGGACCAGCAACAGCCTTGTTGTTCTAACTTGTTGTCTCATGATCTAAAGTGGATGGGACATGGTCTTACTCTTCTCCCAGCCCCCTTGGTACAAGTTGAGACTCATGCCCACAGTACAGCAAGTTAATCAGAGCTGCAGGGCCAACGCAGTACTCCTGTATTGGCTTCAACTCCACCTAGAGAATTAGGGGTCCTCTGCAGAAAGGGACCTCAGAAAGGGACCCATGGCTGCTTCATTGTGAGAACTTTTCCTTTTTTTTTTCTTTTATTTTCTTTTTTTTTTTTTTGAGACAGAGTCTCACTCTGTCGCCAGGCTGGAGAGCAGTGGTGCAATCTCGGCCATTGCAACCTCCACCTCCCCGGTTCAAGTGATCCTCCTGCCCCAGCCTCCCAAGTAGCTGGGATTACAGGTGCCCACCACCACGCCCAGCTAATTTTTGTATTTTTAATAGAGACTGGGTTTCACTATGTTGCCCAGGCTGGTCTCAAACTCCTGACTTCAAGTGATCCACCCGCCTTGGCCTCCCAAAGTGCTGGGATTAGAGGCGTGAGCCACTGCGCCTGGCCGCAAGAATATTTCATTAAGAGAAGCACAGAGGTGTCTTGGGGGAGCCCAGCCAGGTCTCAGGACCTCAATTTCTTCCCTGTAGAATGGACTAGGCTGGGTCAGCCCCCAGGAGCCTCCAGAGCCTCCTGTCTCTCATGCTGGGGATGTTGTGCTGCTGCTTGCCCAGGTGGGGAGCAGCAGCTGGGTGGACAGGATCATGGAGAGAAAGAGGCCAGGACAGTGGAGCCTCTACAGTGAGGCCTCCCCAAGGCCCCTCAGGTGTCCTCCCTCCTTCGTCCTATGCTGGGGGTCCTTCCTTCCCTTGCCTCTCCTAAGCCTCCGGTTTCTTGCTTTCTCTCTGCAGGCCGCCCCCAGGGAAGAACTTCACTATGCCTCCCTGGTGTTTGATTCTGACACCAACAGGATAGCTGCTCAGAGGCCCCGGGAGGAGGAACCAGGTTCAGATTACAGTGTGATAAGGAAGACATAGGCCTTTGTCCTGCCTCGCCATCACCATCGGAGCTCTCATGGGCCCCAGGAAGTCCAGGGACGGCTCCCTTATCCCTGGCCCACATCCTCCTCAGCCTGCCCTTGACGGCAGTGACCAACAGACAGGCAGCTGGGTTTCCCAGGCCGTCCCTCTGTTGTCATCAGCTCGATTGGCTTCCCTGAGGGCTAGCAGGTCTGGGGGTTCCGGGGAGCAGCAGGAAGCACTCCCAGCCACCAGCACATGTCGCCTCTTTCCCCTTTGCCCCTGCTTCATCCCGGCTCTGTGGGTGGAAGACAAAGCTTCTTCCTGCGTGGCTCCAGGAAAAGATGTGGCTCACGTAGGTGGCACCTGCCAATAGCTTTGTCAATCACAGCCCCATAGGAACATCTGGAATTGCTTGGGAGTTGGGGAGAACTATCAAGAAGAGTGAAGAGAGTGCCAAAGCGGAGATCTGTTCACATGGGGGCCATGGTGGGGGGACCGACTAAAGATCAAGATCAAAGATCCTCCCCATCTCACAGACAAGGCCAGAGGGAGGAGAGAATTGCTCATGGCTGCAGAACTGGTGGCAAGTTTCTCTGGACTCTTAGGTTTATTTTTGATATGAAATATAAAAACAGTTTCAAATATCTTATTAAGGGAGAAGTAAAAAGTTATTTAAACAATGACTGCTATGTGTCTGTAATCCTCTGCTAAAGAAAGCTCCCAGCTTTGATACCAGATGAGTGCAGAGAAGCCTTGTGGGTGCAGTGGGTTGGGGACATCCTAAGAGAAGTCCTCACTGAGTGGGAGAAGGTGGGTCACAGCTGCTTCTCGCCATGATGTCTGTTTGTTTGCTTGCGTGTTTTTTGAGACGGGGCCTGGCTCCGTCCCCCAGGCTGGAGTACAGTGGTACGATCACAGCTCACTGCAGCCTGGAATTCTTGGGCTCAAGTGATCCTCCTGCCTCAGCCTCCTGAGTAGCTGGCACTACAAACACGTGCCACCATGCCTGACTTTTTTATTTTTTGTAAAGATGGGGTCTCGCCATGTTGCCCAGGCTGGTCTTGAACTCTTGGGCTCAAGTGATCCTTTTGCCTTGGCCTCCCTGAGTGCTAGGATTACAGCATGAGTTACCATGCCTGGCAGTTTGCATGCTGGAAAACACAGCAGTTTTCTTGTCGGGAGATTTGAAATTTGATGCAAAGAGTTGTCCAGGCTGTCTTGAGTCTGTGGCACCCGCCAACAGCTTTAGGTTTTTATTTTTTCATTTTCATTTTTCTTTTTTAGAGGCAGGGTCTCGCTGTGTTGCTCAGCCTCGAACTCCTGGAGTTGTGCAATGTGGACTCCTGGATCTGAAAGGTGAGGCTGCCATGAAGCCTATAATGTGGACCGGGGCTTAGACATGTGCCTGGTACGGAGGGGAACCCAGAAATAGTTGTTGACTTCACTTGAATTGAGCCCGGTCACGTTCCAGTTCCGACCTGCAGTAACCCTTCTCGGGGTCCTGTTTCCAGAGACAGAATTCTTCAGGGTAGTTTAAAACACAGAGGCGTGTGGCATCAGACTGACTCTAAGACTCAGGGGGTTGTTCGAAGGACCCCTTCTCCTCAATGGGAGTGAACTTTAATTCTCTGAAGTAGTATTTTCTCTTTAATTCAGTCTGAATTTCTATCAATTAGAAGTAAGTCCTCTGTAAAATGCAAATGTCTAGGCTATCAGTTGGTTATCAATGCCAGCTGCTATAACAACCACAACCTCCACAATAAAACTGGGTGGAGTGGCGGGGAGAGGCTGGGGCAGGAGGGTACTGCAGCCACAGCCACACACTGGCCCCAGCCCCCTGTCCCGTCAATCTCTAAGGCTTGGTGGAGGAATAAGTTCCCCGGTATAAACTGCTTGCCCTTTGGAAGGTGGCAGCCCCTTGGGAGTCCTTCATATCATTTCTTGCCAGAGAGTCTCAGCTGGGACCAACACCATTCTCCAAGGAGGCCTCAGAGCAGGCGGGAGTGGGCGGGCTTGCAATAGTCTTCTGGAAGTCTTACTGTCCAACTCCCTTCCAGGAAGCTCTGCATACCAAAGGACACTGGGAAGGACCATCTTTGTCAAACCAGAGACAGGGTCTTCCTCTGTTGCCCAGGCTAGAGTGCAATGGCACAATTATGGCTCACTGCAGCCTCAAACTCCTGGGCTCAGGCAGTTCTCCTGCCTCAGCCTCCTGAGTAGCTGTAACTACAGGCACGCGCCACCACACCTGGCTAATTTTTTGTAGAGACAGGATTTCGTCACGTGGCCCAGGCTGCCCTTGAACTCCTGAGCTCAAGCAATCCACCCACTTCAGTCTCCTAAAGTGCTTGGATTATAGGCATGAGCTACCATGCCCTGCCCACACTCAAAATTTCCAGGAGAATATACAGTGAAAAGTCGGTCCCTTTATTATTTCTGTCACCAGGCATCCAGAGATAAACAAGGTTAATAGTTTCTTGTGTTTCTCCCCTGAGATAGTTAATCATTTGCACATATATACATGTATATACGGCCTATATGTATATGCTCCTCCCCATTCCCATATATGGGGATATCTTCCCCATTCCCACCATTCCTGCACAGTAGTATTTTCATGTCACAACCATCTTGGAGATTATTTTACCTTCTTCTATAAATGCTGCAGAACATCCCATAGCATTCCATTGTTTGTACCATGACATACACATGCCATTTTGCACATTTTCGTAGACAGCTGAAAGGTAAAGTTGGAGAAATTCAAAGTCTGTGCGCTTGTAATTTTGATAGATATTGCCAAGTGTATGGCAACTTTAAATAGCAATCTTTGGCTGGGCATGTTGGCTCATGCCTGTAATCCCAGCACTTTGGGAGGCCGAGGTGGGTGGGTCATTCGAGGTCAAGAGTTTGAGACCAGCCTGGCCAACATGGTGAAACCCCATCTCTACTAAAAATAGAAAAATTAGCTGGGCACAGTGGCATGCACCTGTAATCTCAGCTACTCGGGAGGCTGAAGCAGGAGAATTGCTTGAACCTGGGAGGTGGAGGTGGCAGTGAGCCGAGATCGTGCCATTGCATTCCAGCCTGGGCAACAGAGCAAGATCCCATCTCGAAAATAAATAAATAAAAAGGAAAAAAAGAAATAGCAATCTTTTTATTTATGTATTTATTTTTTGAGACAGATCTTGCCCTGTTCCTCAGGCAGAGTGCACTGAGAGTGCAGTGGCTTGGTTATGGCTCACTGCAGCCTCCACCTCCTAGGCTCAAGCAATTCTCCCACCTCAGCCTCTGGAGTAGCTAGGGCTACAGGCTCAGGCCACCATGCCCGGCTAACTTTATTATTTTTTTTTTTTTGTAGAGACGAGGTCTCACTAGGTTGCCCGGTTGGTCTTGAACTCCTGGACTCAAGTGATCCTCCTGCCTCAGCCTCCCAAAGTGTGGGGATTACAGGTGTGAGCCACCATGCTCAGCTTGAAATAGCAATCTTTAATTTCCACCTTACTGGTTATCCCTCTACACCCAAAACTGACATATTAATTTTTACCAAGTGTATTAGTTTGTTTTCATGCTGCTGATAAAGACATACCCAAGACTGGGCAATTTACAAAAGAAAGATGTTTAACTGGCCTCACAGTTCCACATGGCTGGGGAGGCCTCACAATCATGGCAGAAGGCAAGGAGGAGCAAGTCACATCTTACATCAATGGTGGCAGGCAGAGAGAGAGCTTCTGCAGAGAAACTTCCATTTTTAAAACCATCAGATCTCATGAGACCCATTCACTATCACGAGAACAGCACAGGAAAGACCTGCCCCTGTGATTCAGTCATCTCCCACAACACATAGGAATTATGGGAGCTACAAGATAAGATTTGGGTGGGGACACAGAGCCAAACCATATCATTTCACTCCTGACCTCTCCCAAATCTCATATCTTCACGTTTCAAAACCAATCATGCCTTCCCAACAGTTGCCCAAAGTCTGAACTCATTTCAGTATTAACTCAAAAGTCCACAGTCCAACATCTCATCTGAGACTAGGCAAGTCCCTTTCACCTGTGAGTTTGTAAAATCAAAAGAAGTTTAGTTACTTCCTAGATACAATGGGGGTATAGGCATTAAGTAAATACAGCCATTTCAAATGGGATACATTGGCCAAAACAAAGGGGCTACAGGTCCAATGGAAGTCTAAAATCCAGTAGGGCAGTCAAATCTTAAATTTCCAAAATGATCTCCGTTGACTCCATGTCTCACATCCAGGTCACACCGATGCAAGAGGTGGGTTCCCATGGTCTTGGACAGCTCTGCCCCTATAGCTTTGCAGTGTACAGCCTCCCTCCCGGCTGCTTTCATGGGCTGGCATTGAGTGTCTGCAGCTTTTCCAGGTGCACGGTGCAGGCTGTCAGTGGATTTACCATTCTGGGGTCTGGAGGATTGTGGCCCTCTACTCACAGCTCTACTAGGCAGTGCCCCAGTAGGGACTCTGTGTGGGGGCTCTAACCCCACATTTCCCTTCTGCACTGCCCTAGCAGAGGTTCTCCATGACAGCCCCACCCCTGCAGCAAGCATCTGCCTGGACATCCAGGCGTTTCCATACATTCTCTGAAATCTAGGTGGAGGTTCCCAAACCCCAATTCTTGACTTCTGTGCACTTGCAGGCTCAATACAACATGGAAGGTGCCAAGGCTTGGGGCTTTCACCCTCTGAAGCCATGGCCCAAGCTCTACATTGGCCCCTGTCAGCCATGCCTGGAGTGGCTGGGATGCAGGGCACCAAGTCCCTAGGCTGCACGGAGCAGGGGAACCCTGGGCCTGGCCCACAAAACCACTTTTTCCTCCTAGGCCTCCAAGCCTGCGATGGGAGGGGCTGCCATGAAGACCTCTGACATGCCCTGGAGACATTTTTCCCATTGGCTTGGGAATTCACATTTGGCTCCTCGTTACTTGGGCAAATTTCTGCAGCCGGCTTGAATTTCTCCTCAGAAAATGGGATTTTCTTTTCTATCGCATTGTCAGGCCTCAGATTTTCTAAACTTTTATGCTCTGCTTCCCTTATAAAACTGAATGCCTTTAACAGTGCCCAAATCATCTCTTGAATGCTTTGCTGCTTAGACATTTCTTCTGCCAGATACCCTAAATCATCTCTCTCAAGTTCAAAGCTCCACAAATCTCTAGGGCAGGGGCAAAATGCTGCCAGTCTCTTTGCTAAAACATAACAACAGTCACCTGTACTACAGTTCCCAACAAGTTCTTCATCTCAATCTGAGTCCACCTCAGCCTGGATTTCATTGTCCATATCATTATCAGCATTTTGATCAAAGCCATTCAACAAGTCTCTAGGAAGTTCCAAACTTACCCACATTTTCCTGTCCTCTTCTGAGCCCTCCAGACTGTTCCAACCCCTGCCTGTTACCCAGTTCCAAAGTCACTTCCACATTTTCAGGTATCTACAGCAGCACCCCACTCTATTTACTGTATTGGTCCATTGTCACGATGCTGATAAAGACATACCTGAAACTGGGCAATTTACAAAAGAAAGAGGATTAACAGACTTACCGTTCCACGTGGCTGGGGAGGCCTCACAATCATGGCAGAAGGCAAAGGAGGAGCAAGTCACATCTTTTGTGGATGGCAGCAGTCAAAGAGAGAGCTTGTGCAGAGAAACTCCCATTTTTAAAACCGTCAGACCTATTCACTATCACAAGAACAGCATGGGAAAGACCCGCCCCCATGATTCAGTCATCTCCCACTGGGTCCCTCCCACAACACATGGGAATTATGGGAGCTACAAGATGAGATTTGGATGGGGACACAGAGCCAAACCATATCACCAAGACTATATAAGACCTCTATGGAGAGAACAATAAAATTCCAATAAAGGTTACAGAAGATGGTCTGAATAAATGGAGAGCTCTTTTAGGCTCTTACTTCAGGTGACTTAATGACACAAAGATGTTGAGTCTTCCCAAATTAATCAATACATTCAACGGGGCGCAGTGGCTCATGCCTGTAATCCCAGCACTTTGGGAGGCCGAGGCAGGCGGATCACCTGAGGTAGGGAGTTCAAGACCAGCCTGACCAACATGGAGAAACCCCGTCTCTACTAAAAATACAAAATAGCCTGGCATGGTGGTGCATGCCTGTAATCCCAGCTACTAGGGAGGCCAAGGCAGGAGAATTGCTTGAACCCAGGAGGTGGAGGTTGTAGTGAGCCAAGATCGTGCCATTGCACTCTAGCCTGGGCAACAAGAGTGAAACTCCATCTCAAAAAAAAAAAAAATCAATATATTCGATACACTCCTAATAAAAATTCCAGCTGGAATTTTTTTGAGGAACATAATAAGCTTATTTTAAAATGCATTCAGTGGAATAAAGGTCTACAAATAGCTAATTCAACCTTTCAAAACAGTTAAAAAGAAGGAAATTGTCCTGCTAGATGATAAGACACACACAAGGACAAAGACATAGGAATAAAAACGATGTGGTATCACTGGCACAAGATCAAACAGACAGATCAATGGCAAACAGAAAGATCAAGGACAGATCATTGCATTCCATTTAGTTCAACCAGTGTATGAGCAAACCATACGGTTCATATTGTTACAGGTCAGAGAAATATGTTACAGGAAAGGGGTCCCAATCCAGACCCCAAGAGAGGGTTCTTGGATCTTGCTCAAGAAAGAATTCAGGGTGAGTCCACAGTGCAAAATGAAAGCAAGTTTATTAAGAAAGTAAAGGAATGAAAGAATGGCTACTCTGTAGACACAGCAGCCCCAAGGGCTGCTGGTTGCCCATTTTTATGGTTATTTCTTGATGAGATGCTAAACAAGGGGTGGATTATTCATGCCTCCTCTTTTTAGATCATATAGGGTAACTTCCTGACATGGTCATGGCATTTGTAAACTGTCATGGTGCTGGTGGGAGTGTAGCAGTGAGGACAACTAGAGGTCACCCTCGTCACCATTTTAGTTTTGGTGGGTCTTGGCCAGTTCCTTTACTGCAACACGTTTTATTAGCAAGGTCTTTATGGCCCGTATTTTGTGCCAACCTCCTATTTCATTCTGTGACTTAGAATGCCTTAACTGTCTGGGAATGCAGCCCAGTAGGTTTTAGCCTCATTTTACCCAGCACCTATTTAAGATGGAGTTGTTCAGGTTCACATGCCATTGACAATACCATATACGAACTGTATTTCATTTAGGTCATATATGGGAACGTAAAGTATAATAATAAATGTAACACCACAGGTCGTCAGAGAGAGGATAGATTGCTTACTGGATGAAGCTGGGGAAACCAGCTTCCTCTGTGCAGAAAAACAACCTGAATCTCTACCTAACTGCATATATAGAGATAGGTTCTAGTGGATTTAAAGACTCAGATGTGAAACACAAAACGATCTGTGTCAGCCAGGCATGGTGTCTCACGCCTGTAATCCCAGCACTTTGGGAGGCCAAGGCAGGCAGACCTGAGGTCAGGAGTTCAAGACCAGCCTGGCCAACACGGTGAAACCCCGTCTCTACTAAAAATACAAAAAAAAAAAAATTAGCTGGGAGTGGTGACGCATGCCTGTAGTCCTAGCTACTTGGGAGGCTGAGGCAGGAGAATCACTTGAACCCAGGAGGCAGAGGTTGCAGTGAGCCAAGATCATGCCACTGCACTCCAGCCTGGGCAACAGAGCAAGACTCTGTCCCAAAAAAAAGAAAAAAAAGAAAAAGATCTGTGACCTAGAGGCAGAAGACTTAAAAAAAAAGACACATTATGTGCACAATGTCAGTTCACAGAAACGAGCATACGAAATAAATAATATGATCTTATGAAGTGGCTCCACTTGTCATTTTGCCGTTTTCTAAAAACACGCTCTGTTTTTGTTGTGTGTGTGTGTGTGTGTGTGTGTGTGTGTGTGTGTGTGTGTGTACAAGACAAAAAAAAAAAGGACATGTGAGAACATGTAAACCGGATTTCATTTTCTTACTTTAAATTCTTAAACACATGCAGGAAGCCATGGGCCGGGCACTGTGGGAGGTGAGACTGGGGATTTCAGGACAAATGGGATCAGTCCCATCTGAACTCATTGTTTCTTTGTAATGTGAGGAGAAGCTTTTTCCTTGGTTTCTCAGGAGGCACTTTTGGGGTCTTGCTCTGTTGCCCAGGCTGGAGTGCAGTGGTGCAATCTCAGCTCATTGCAACCTCTGCCTCCCAGGTTCAATAGATCCTTCCACCTCAGCCTCCTGAGTAGCTGGGACTATAGATGTGCGCCACCACCTCACCTGGCTAAATTTTGTATTTTTTTGTAGAGACTGGGTTTCACCGTGTCACCCAGGCTGTTCTCAAAGTCCTGGGCTCAAGCAATCCTCCCGCCTCAGCCTCCCAAAACGTTGGGATTACAGGCATGAGCCACAACGCCTGGCTTTGCCTTTCTGCTTCTTATGAATGGAAGGAAACAGAGCAAGTCACAGGTTACCTGACTTTCAGGTTTGTTTGTTTTTTTCCTACAAAATGGAAAAATAACTCTATAATTATTTCTATGTTTGTGGTGAGGATAAAATGATAGCAAAGTACTACAAGTACGTAACACAAGAATGAACATAATTGTTATAAAATTCGACCCCTGGCCACTGAGAATGCACAGCCTGTTTCCCTGTTGCCCTTTACTCCCCTGTCCTCCTATCAAAACCACCATCTCCTGAGCTGGCCTCTGCTCACTGCTCTTACACTAAAGCACTGAAGAGGAAGACATTGCATAATCTGAGCCCTTACCTGAAGAGAGGAATCGGCCAGCCCCAGATCCTTGCCTACGGGGGGATATAAGGGTGGGGGGTGTCCTTTCTCCATTAGGGAGCTCCCCACTACTGCTATTCCCCACCCCAACACGCACACATACACACACAGCAAAATTTTAAAAGAAAACCCTTTATGGTGGGAAAATAGTTTTAAAATGCTAGCTGATGCGTTTCTTTCTTTTTTTTTTTTTTTTGAAACAGAGTCTCGCTCTATCACCCAGGCTGGAGTACAGTGGCGCAATCTTGGCTCACTGCAACTTCCACCTACCAGTTTCAAGCGATTCTCCTGCCTCAGCCTCCCAAGTAGCTGGGACTACAGACGCTCGCCACCACGCCCAGCTAATTTTTTATATTTTTAGTAGAGCCAGGGTTTCGCCATATTGGCCAGGCTGGTCTCGAACTCCTGACCTCAGGTTGGTCCACCCGCCTCGGCCTCCCAAAGTGCTGGGATTACAAGCATGAGCCCCTGCGCCCGGCCTAGCTGATGCATTTCTGTAGTTCCTGTGGTTCCTTCTAATCTACTCCACCCCTCCACTGATTCCAGGAAAGGGTGAGACAGCAGAAAGCAGGGCAGACCAGGTAGTTTCAAAACCTTCAAGTCTTTGTTGAAAGAGGTAGGAATGTGCATAGGCCATAGATTTGAGGAAATAACGAGGAGCCAGAGTAAACTGTCCAGTCTCAGACTAGAAAAGGGGTGGCCTGAAGCGGAGATGGGGAGGGGAGAGAGCGCAAGCTGGTGGGACCCAGGGCTGGGCCGACCTGGAGTTGCCAAGAGAACCTGCAGGAGACGGTGCTGCCCAGCACGGCAACCACAGGCGAGCATGGAGCCCTCGGGACCGGCCAGTCCAAACTGAGACGGGCTTTGAGTCTAAGACTTACTGCAAATGACAGGATGTCAAATATCTCATCGATAACGTAACACAATGAGTACCTGTTGGACTGATGGACTGGTGTGTGTGTGTGTGTGCACGCGTGTGTCTGTGTGTGCGTGTACATATACATTTTTTTGAGACATAGTCCCAGGCTGGAGTGCAGCAGCATGATCATGGCTCACTGTCCCTTCAAACTCCTAGACTTACGTGATCCTCCTGCCTCAGCCTCCCAAGTAGCTGGGATCACAGGAGCATGACACCATGCCTGGCTAATTTGTTTGATTTTTTGTAGAGATGGACTCTCACTTTGTTGCCCACATTGGTCTCAAACTACTGGGCTCAAGCCATCCTCCCCTCTTGGCTTCCCAAAAGGTTAAGATTACAGGCATGAGTCACTGCACCAAGCCTGATAATATTTTGGGGGTAAATAAATATTGGGGTGAATAAATAAAAATATTATTTCAAATATCAGTTATCCAAATTGATTATGTAATATTTAATCAAATTGATTATTGATTATTCAAATATCAAAGGTGACTTTGATCTTGAATTCAGTTAATTGAGCCTTAGGAGATTACGGACCCCTGTAAATCCAAGCTCCCTGCTCCTTTCTATTCACTGGCATCCTAGACTCATCCACCACACACATTAACTGACAGACAGATGCCAGCATCGTGCTTTACCTGTTAAACAGTTACGAGTCTGGTTGGTACAGCCAGACTGTCTCTGTTTACATGAGCCGGGTACACAAAGGGGCCACTCCAGTGTTTTACAGATGGTTCTAATATGTTATTACTAAACGCTCACCACGACAGCTTGCATAGGCAGCTGAGGTCACTTGGTCACTTCAACATTCTGTGATCAGCCACATGTGCTGTTGGGTTTTACTGGGAAAAGAGTGGCTAGTTATGCTTCTCTTTTTTAATTTTAATTTTTTTTTTTTTTGAGATGGAGTCTTGCTCTGCCGCCCAGGCTAGAGTACAATGACGCGATCTCGGCTCACTGCAGCCTCTGCCTCCTGGGTTCAAGCGATTTTCCCATCTCAGCCTCCAGAGTAGCTGAGATTACAGGCACATGCCTCCACACCCAACTAATTTTTGTATTTTTAGTAGAGACAAGGTTTCACCATGTTGGCCAGGCTGGCCTCAAACTGCTGACCTCAGGTGACCCACCCACCTCGGCCTCCCAAAGTGCTGGGATTACAGGCATGAACCACTGCTTCCAGCCTCCTCTTATAATTTATTTAAAAGGTCATGGTGCTTTATAGAACAGCTTAACAATTACTGAGAAGAAAGAAAGAAGGAAAGGAAGACAAAGAGAGGAAGAAAGGAAGGTAATTCACATGCAGAGAGAACATTCCACTTGATTCTTTTTGTTTTTTTCAGGGAATGGGTGAGCTGAGGGGTTTATTCACGCAACAGAATGCTTTGCAGCAGTGACAACAGATTGCCTTTTTTATTTTATTTTATTTCATTTTATTTTATTTGAGACAGGATCTTGCTCTGTCACCCAGGCTGGAGTCCAGTGGTGCGATCTCGGCTCACTACAACCTCTGCTTCCCAGGTTCAAGAGATTCTTCTGCCTCAGCCTCTCCAGTAACTGGGATTACAGGCACATGCCACCATGCCCGGCTAATTTTTTTGTACTTTAGAGACAGGGTTTCACCATGTTGGCCAGGCTGGTCTCGAACTTCTGGCCTCAAGTGATCCTCTTGCCTCGATCTCCCAAAGTGCTGGGATTATAGGCATGAGCCACCATGCCTGGCCACGTTCTTTATTTTACCGAAGAGCCACGGGCCAGAGAGGCTACCTGAAATGACAAATGCCACTCCATTGGGTAATCAAATCTGAACCTTGAATCTAGGAATTCTGGATCTTAGCATTAAAAACAACAACAATGAAAAAAAAACCTTGTATCTTGAAACAATTTCAAACTTAAGGGAAAATTGTGGAAAAGGTACAAAGACCTCCCATATGTCATTTTCCCAGATTTACCCTTTTTTTTTTAAATGTGCCACTTTTTTGTTACTCTGTTTCTATCTATGCATTTTTCCCGAGAACCATCTGAGAACAGGTTGCTGATTCTGTCTCTGTTTGCACGTGCCGGGTACACAAAGGTGCCACTCCGGTGTTTTCTGAAAGTAGCTGGTGAAGCCTTCCCATAGTTGTGCCTTGTCTTTGTTTTCCAATCCAGGTTCACCTTCAAAATACAGCACCTCGCTTGGCATGTCGAATGCCAACGTGATAGATATTCGGAGGATTAAATAATGTTAGGTTAATCATCAATATGTTCACAATTGGTCCAAGGAGGTGAAAGACATTTTTTAATTAGCCCAAGCCTTTTAGAAAGATGGCTCAGGGCTGAATTATCCACAGTTTAGAAAATGACCTCACAATTATGTTTCTTTGTTTTTAAAGTTTACTGTTTGGGCAAACACCAGCCCTGGTTTGTAGACCTGACTCTGCCTGGGAACCAAAACATAGAGATTTGATAGCCACGTATCTCCACCCTGTGGCCATACGGGGAATCACACATCCCTGGATCTCAAGCCTGTTGAATTCGTTGGGGTTGGTCTGTCAATGCCAAAGGAATTCTGTACTTTCTGGGTCAATGCAGAGGGAGGGCTTGAAACAGGGGAACAGACAGAAAACTCCTTCATGGCTTTCCAGCCCCTCTACATGCCCAGTCCTTGGATGTTTCGTGCTGAAAGAAAAAACTCCTTGGCCGGGCGTGGTGGCTCACATCTGTAATCCCAGCACTTTGGGAGGCCAAGGCAGGCAGATCACCTGAGGTCAGGAGTTCAAGAGCAGCCTGGTCAACACGGCGAAACCCCATCTCTACTAAAAATACAAAAATTAGCCGTGTGTGGTGGCAGGCACCTGTAATCCCAGCTACTTGGGAGGCTGAGGCGGGAGAATCACTTGAACCTGGGAGGCGGAGGTTGCAGTGAGCTGAGATCGCACTATTGTACCCCAGCCTGGGCAACAGAGCGAGACTCCATCTCAAAAAAGAAAAGAACGAAAAGAAAACTCAACTCCTCTCTAACCTTGAGTTTCTTTATTTCATATCCTATTGCCCCTTCCCAATTCCTAGATTTTCCCACCCTGACTGCAGTGAGTCAAAGGCAAGGGCAGCCACCCCACCTGTGGTTAGTGTCATGGGTTTGGGGTCAGATAGAACAGACCTTAAATCCCACCTTTGCCCTTGTGAACTACATGGTCTGGGGCTGCCATTCAAGGCCATCTGGGTCTCAATTTCTTCATTTGTTCCAGCAATGGTCCAGTGCCCCTCCAGTGCGTTCACCCTCACCAGGCTCTGAAGCAAGCTCTCATTTATTTCTATTTTGAGAGAGAGTCTCACCCTGTCACCCAGGTTGGAGTGCAGTGGCGTGATCTAGGCTCACTGCAACCTCCACCTCCCGGGTTCAAGTGATTCTCCTGCCTCAGTCTCCCAAGTAGCTGGGATTACAGGTGCCTACCACCACACCAGGCTAATTTTTGTATTTTAGTAGAGATAGGGTTTTGCCATGTTGCCCAGGCTGATCTCAAACCCCTGACCTCAGGTGATTCGCTCACCTCGGCCTCCCGAAGTGCTGGGATTACAGATGTAAACCACCACATCTGGCCACTCTTATTTATTCATACAGACGCGGTCTCACTATGTGGTCCCAGTTGGGCTTAACCTCCTGGGTTCAAGCAATCCTCCTCCCTCAGCCTCCTGACTGGCTGGGACCGCGGTGTGAGCCACCACACCCAGCTGATGCAAGCTCTTAACGAAAGGCCCTGCCACTCTCTCCCTGGGCCCCTCATGCTGTTTCATCACCTCTGGGACTCTTTCTAAGCACCCCTGACTTGCATCCTCACTGTCTGAAATTTCTTTGCTGTCGATTCTTTCCTTTGCTGCTATTCTCAGGTCCTTTGAATTCGACCTTTGGACTCTCCCCTTTGACCTACATTCGGCAAATCTGGCCACATGGTGCATTGGAGCCCGTGACCTACTCCTGAAGCCCAGGCTGAGGGCAAGCCCTGGGTTCCCATGTGTCTGGGAAGGAAAGTGAGAAATGGGAACAGCAGGTTCTACCTTCCAGGAGTGTTGAGAGTTATGGGAAAGCATTGAGTAGAGTCCTTGATCCCAAAGTGTTCTCTCTGCATATGAATTACCTCCCTTTCTTCCCCCCTTCCTCTTTCTTTCTTGTCTTCTTTCTTTCTCTCTTCTCAGTAATTGTTAAGCCATTCTATTTTTTTTTTTTTTTTTTTTTTGGAGATGGAGTCTCCCTGTGTCGTGCAGGCTGGAGTGCAGTGGCACGGTTTCAGCTCACTGCACTCCGCCTCCTGGTTTCACGCCATTCTCCTGCCTCAGCCTCCCAAGTAGCTGGGATTACAGGCGCCCGCCACCACACCAGGTGAATTTTTGTATTTTTAAGTAGAGACGGGGTTTCATCATGTTAGCCAGGAAGGTCTCGATCTCCTGACCTTGTGATCCACCCACCTCAGCCTCCCGAAGTGCTGGGATTGCAGGCGTGAGCCACCGCGCCCAGCTTGTTAAGCCATTCTGTAAAGCACGATGACCTTCTTAATAAACTATTAAAGCATAACTAGCCACTCTTTTCCCAGTAAAATCCAACAACAGATGTGGCTGATTGCAGATGATGAGGTGACTGAGTGACCTCAGCTGCCTATGCAAGCTGTGGCGGCAAGTGTTTAGTAATAATATAATAGAACCATCTGTAAGAGTGGCAGCCATACCACCCAGATGCAGTGGCTCATGCCTGTAATCCCAGCACTTTGGGAGGCCAAGGCGGGTGGATCACTTGAGGTCAGGAGTTCAAGACCAGCCCAGCCAACATGCGAAACCCTGTCTCAACTGAAAATACAAAAATTAGCTGGGCGTGGTGGCGGGTGCCTGTAATCCCAGCTACTTGGGAGGCTGAGGCAGGAGAATCACCTGAACGTGGGAGGCAGAGGTTTTAGTGAGCCGAGATTATACCACTGCACTCAAGCCTGGGTGACAGAATGAGACTCTATCTCAGAAAAAAAAAAAGTGAAGCACGACGCTGGCATCTGTCTGTGAGTTAATGTGTGCAGTGGAAGAATCTGGAATGCCAGGGAACAAAAGGGATGATGGGTTATGAGGAAGGAGCAGGGAGCTTTGACTGACAGGTGTGGATAATCACCTGACACTCAATTATCTGAATTCAAGATCAAAGTCACCTGCAGAATATCAATGGGCTAAGCTGCTCTGCCTTCCACAGAAGCAGAACAGGATCGGAAGACTCCCTCTCTGAGCATTCTGTACCTGGGTTAGCAAGAGTGTCATGAATATCCAAACTTGCTAGATTATCAATCTCACAGGCTATCAGCTGACCCAAAGGACATGGGATCAGGAGAAAGTTCTGCATAACTTTCTGTAGAGACAAGTGTCAGAGAAAGAGCTCTGGGAAATGGGACTTTGGGGCCACTTTCACTCACATTACAAATGAAGTAGAAGCAGCTTCGTCCCCACTGAGACTGCAGCTGGCCTCTCAGAGCCTCAGGAAAAGCTTGGAGTGTGAGGGGAAGAGGGGGAGCTTCACGACGAGAGAGCTGAAACTCCATAGTCAACACGGTGTCAACTGGAACTTTCTCCTTAGCCTCCGGATTTAACGTTTCCCTTAGGAGAATCTCATGTCTGCCTCTTTATTTGGCAGTCTTACATGGAATTTATATAGAGTGTTGCTTTGAATTTTCTCAACTAATTCCCATTCTGATTTTTTTCAACTTAAAAATTTTTATTTTTATAGACAGGTTTTCAGTCTTACTCAAGCTTGAGTGCAGTGGTGCAATCATAGCTCGCTGCAACCTCAACCTCCTGGGCTCAAGCAATTCTCCCACCTCAGCCTCCCAAGTAGCTGGGACTACAGGCACGTACCACCATGCCCAGCTAATTTTTTTGCTTTTGTTGTGTGTGTGTCTGTGTGTGTGTGTGTGTGTGTGTGTGTGTGTGTGTGTGTGTGTGTGGTTTGGTTTTGTTTCGTAGAGACAGGGTCTCACTATGTTGCCCAGGCTGGTCTTGGTCTCTTGGGTTTAAGCAATCCTCCCACCTCAGCCTCCCAAACTGCTGGGATTACAGGTGTGAGTCACTGCACCTGACCCCATTCTGATTTTTTTAAAGTTTATGAATAAATAACCTATTTAGACATTTTGAATCAGAGGTAGGTGGACCCAACTAATCATGTGGTTACTATCCTTTTTTTATCCTTGACTTTGGGGAGTTTGATTATTAAGTGTCTTGAGATAGTCTTATTTGGGTTAAATCTGCTTGGTTTCTGGAACCTTCTGGTATTTGAACACTGATATCTTTATCTAGGTTTGGGAAGTTCTCTGTAATTATCCCTTTGATAAAACTTTCTATCCTGATCTGTCTCTCTACCTTCTCTTAAGGCCAGTAACGCTTAGATTTGCCCTTTTGAGACTATTTTCTAGATCTTGTAGGCATGTTTCATTCTTTCTCATTCTTTTTCTTTTGTCTCCTCTGACTCTGTATTTTCAAATAACCTGTCTTCAAGCTCACTAATTCCTTCTTTGGCTTGGTCAATTCTGCTGTTAAGAGACTCTGATGCATTCTTTGGTATGTCTATTTCATTTTTCAGCTCTGGAATTTCTGCTTAACTCTTTTTGATTATTTCAATCTCTTCATTAAATTTATCTGATAGGATTCTGAATTCCTTCTCTGAGTTATCTTGGATTTCACTGAGATTCCTCAAAACAGCTATTTTGAATTCTCTGTCTGAAAGGTCCCTGTTTCTCCAGGATTGGTCCCTGGTGCCTTATTTGGTTGTTTGGTGAGGACATGTTTTCCTGAATTGTCTTGCTTGTGAATGTTCATTAGGGTCTGGGCATTGAAGAGTTTCTGGGCATTGAAGAGTTAGGTATTATTTGTAGTCTTTGCAGTCTGGGCTTATTTGTACCCATCCTTCTTGGGAAAGTTTTCCAGGTATTCAAAAGGACTTGGGTGCTGTGATCTAAGTCTTTGGTCACTGCAGCCATATCGGCTTTAGGGGGCACCCTCAAGCCCAGTAGCACTGTGGCTCTTGCAGATTTGTAGAGGAACTGTCTTGATGTTCTTGGGTAAGATCCAGGAGAACTTCCTGGATCACCAGACAGAGGCCCTTGTTATCTTCCCTTACTTTCCTCCAAACAAAGGGAGTCTCTCTCTATGTGCTGAGCTGCCTGGAGCTGGGGGAGGTATGACACAAGCACCCCTGTGGCTACCATCACTCACTGCACTGGGTCAGACCTGAAGCCAGTATAGCACTGGGTCTCACCCAAGGCCTGCAGTGACCACTGCCTGGCTAGCGCCCACGTTCACTCAAGGCCCAAGGGCTCTACAATCAGAAGGTGGCAAATCCAGCCAAGATTGTGTCCTTCCCTTCATGGTGGCGGGTTCTTACCTGGCCCCAGGTGGGTCTGGAGATGCCATCCCAGAGCCAGGGCCTGGAGCCAAGAACCTTAGGAATCTACTTGGTGCTCTATTCTACTGTGGCTAAGCTGGTACCCAAGCCACAAGACACAGTCCTTCCCACTCTTTCCTCCCCTTTCCTCAAGCAGAGGGGTCTCTCCCCATAGTCACCACTGCCCCAGGCCTGGAGCAAGTACTGCCTGGCTATTGCTGACGTTCACTCAAGGCCCATGGGGTCTGTAGTCAGCTTATGATGAATGCTGCCAGTCCTGAGTCTCTCCCTTTGGGGAAGTGGGCTTCCTTCTGGCCCAGGGCAGGTCCAGAAATGTCATCCAGGACCCAACACCTGTGATCAGGGACCCCAGCAGCCCACTTGGTGCTCTACCCCCTGTGGCCGAGCTGGCATCCTGGCTTGTTTTTGGTTCCTATGAGGGTGTTTTCTTGTATGGATAGTGGTTCAATTTAGTGTTCCTGTGGTGGGGGGCATGGATAATCCCTGGAGGCGTTTTTCTTTTCTTTCTTTTTTTTTTTTTTTGAGACAGTCTTGCTCTGTCACCCAGGCTGGAGTGCAGTGGCACAATATCGGTTCACTATAACCTCTGTCTCCCAGATTCAAGAGATTTTTGTGTCTCAGTCTCTTGAGTAGCTGAGACTATAGGCATGTGCCATCATGCCCAGCTAATTTTTCTATTTTTCGTAGAGATGGGGTTTTACCATGTTGTCCAGGCTGGTCTCGAACTCCTGGCCTCAAGTGATTCACCCACCTTGGCCTCCCAAGGTGCTGGGATTACAGGTATGAGCCATCATGCCTGGCCCGCTGGAGGTTTTTATTCGACCACCTGGCTCCACCTCCTCCTGATTTTTTATCACTGCTCTTTGATTTACCAACGTGACAGCAAGCTATTAAGGTTTACACTGCTAGGATGGATCACCCAGTCTGGGTCGCTTGCATTCCAGCAAGGACTATGTACAACCTGTTGCTTTCCCCTAATGTGAAGGGGCTTTCAGGTTGATGCCACATACAGGAGAGAGGCCTGGAAGGGATGTCCTCATTAGGGAGCATCTGCTTCTGCTTGGTGCTATCCAAGGGCCCTGAAAAACCCCAGACCCCAGCATCTTCCCTGCCCACTTGTCAAAGCATCTACAACCCTGGGGGCTCATTTATTAGGATTTGAAGATCTCACCAGTCTCTGCTCCTCTGGAGAGACCTAGGAGCCTCTGGGGCAGGGGAAGTTGGGCCCAGAATCCTGATCGAGGCTCAGGATGAGACTGAGGGGACAAGGAAGGGACGTCCCTGGGCCTGAGTGGGACTTTGTGACCTTACTCTTGAAAGGTTTAGGATGCCTCATTTTCTCACCCATTCTAATGCAGCCAGCCATGGAGTGGAGGAGAAAAGCCTCAGAGGGAAAGAACAGGGATTTAGGCAGCAGTTTAGGATTCTCCCAAAATCCTAGAGAAGGAAGGGGCAGAAGCCCAGAGTCTTCTAACCTCATACTTCATCGCTTACTGGGGAGAAACTCCCGCTTTCACTTGGACCTCAGCTTCAGAGACTCTCATGCTGCTCGTCCACAGTAATGAGAGTTGGCACCCAAAATGGTCACTGTGAATGTGCAGTCCCCACGAAGCCTCCGGGGGATGCTTGGCCTCTCGTCACTTCTAGCACTGACTGACCCTGTGGCCTGAGCCACATTTCAGCTGAAGTCCCAGGCTGCTGCCAACACCTCCATGGCCTGGCAGTCTTCCACTGGGGTTCAAGTTACACTGCTCAGCCAGAGAATCACATGCATTCAGTGTGCGGACTCTATCCTCACAATCAGATGCTCAGTGTCCAAAATGCTGGGTGAGAAACATCCTGGAGAACACAAATCTGAGATACAGCCTCTTCCAGGCCTGCTCCAAGGCTCCACACCCAGGCATGAAGCACAGCCCGAGTCCATGTGCCTGAGGGAACAGACCTCCAAAGTCTACATTGAGAGCTTCCACCTGGCAAGGAAGGTGTGCTAAGGGCAGAGCTTCCGGCCTCCCTGTTATCTCAAATGTGGACCCATCACTGGGGCCCTAGTACTGGGCCCAATACCTGCCTCCACCCTTTGTCATTGCAAACATCCTTCCTCCTGGGGACAGAGATTTAGGGGTTGACTTTAGAAAAAGCCACTCTCTAACTATAGATATTTTGAAGCAGCAAGTCCCCCCAGCTTCAAATTCTGTGCTGGCAGAGGCAGCCTAGCCTGGTTGGTGACTGGAATGGCCTGAACTGGGAGTCATGGAAACTGACTCAGAGTCATGGAAAGTTGGGGCTGAAAGGGGAAGAGGAGGTCATGCACCATCCGTCTTGCAGCTATAAAAACTGAGGTTTAGGTTGGTGAGGGGGTGTACCCGAAGGATGACTCAAAGGGTACTTCACGGGTAAAGGAACTCAGCTCAAATAAGGTGACTCAAGTCTATTTACAGCCTGGTCCAGTGTGGACTCAAGACTAGCCTGGCCCACCACCCTGAGCTGTCAGGGAGGACAGATGAGATGGACATTGTGAAAATGGGGTACTGCCAGCCTTTAAAATGCAGCAAGTGCACAAGTCACGCAGTGCCATTATCAACCCATGATATAAGTTCCTCTTCCCTCGCCCGACTGCCTGTGCCGAGTCTCAAATTCATCCCACTACAGGGAGGTCAGAAAAAGTTCAGAACTTCTTTCTGACCTCCCTCTTGTGGGATTTAATGAGGACATGTAGTGGTGACATTGAGGTGGGAGTCAAGGAGAGTGTGCTGGGCTTGGGGCCCAGCAGATGGACAGATGTTACCTGTGCCCCTGGGGATGATTCTGCCTCCTGAAATGGGCCATGGAAACCTGGTTTCGTGTGGTTGGATCAATCCCCCCAGTGCTTCTGAGGTTGATGAGTTAAACGATGCAAAGGCCGTGGTTAGGAGATCTCCTTTTGGGATACGACTTTGGTGAATTTACCTGGGTCTGGTCTTCATTCCTGCAAATCTAGAACCCGACCACCATCCAGACAAGAAGAGAGACTGAGACCCTACAATAACTCAAGTGATTTATTTTGGGGACACTCCTCTCCAGGAAGCTGAATGCTTGTGACCCTCATCTGTTTTTCTGATTTCAGCTACCTGGGAGGTTGCCTGAGCAGCCAGGAGGCAGTTCATGGGCATGGACTTGAACTGGTGCCTCGAATGGCCTGCCTGGCCTTTGTCTTTCTTTGTGCTCCATTACCAAAGATTCTGCTCCTGGAATCACAGCCTTTGTATTTATTTATTTATTTATTTATTTATTTATTTATTTATTTATAGAGATGGAGTGGGGGTCTTGCCAGCACAGGCTGGTCTCAAATTCCTGGGCTCAAGCGATCATCCTGCCTCAGCCTCCCAAAATGCTGGGATTACAGGCATGAGCCATCATGCCCAGCCACATTCTTTGTTTAGAGTAAGGTTTCTCAATCTTGGCACTACTGTATGTATTAGTCTGTTTTCATGTTGCTGATAAAGGCAGACCTGAGACTGGGTAATTTATGAAGAAAAAGAGGCTTAATGGACTTACAGTTCCATGTGGCTGGGGAGGCCTCACAATCATGGTGGAAGGCAAAAGGCGCATCTTACACGGCGGCAGACGAGAGAATGAGAGCCAAGTGAAAGGGGTTTCCCCTTATAAAACCATCAGATCTCGTGAGACTTATTCACTACCACGAGAACAGTATGGGGGAAACTGCCCCCATGATTCAATTATCTCGCACCAGGTCCCTCCCACAACACATGGGAATTATAGGAGCTAAAATTCAAGATGAGATCTGGGTGGGGACACAGCCAAACCATTTCACTGTATTTAATTTTTTTGGAGCAAATTTTTAAAAAATATATTCACACAGATACAATTCAACCTTTTAAAACATGTGATTCCATAGTTCTTAGAAGATTCACAAAGTTGTGTGCCCATCATCACTAATTTTTTTTTTTGAGACAGAGTTTTGCTCTTGTCACCCAGGCTAGAGTGCAATGATGTGATCTCAGCTCACTGCAACCTCCGTCTCCCCCATTCAAGCAATTCTCCTGCCTCAGCCTCCCAAGTAGTTGGGATTACAGGTATGTGCCAACACATCCAGCTAATTTTTGTATTTTTAGTAGAGGCAGGGTTTCACCATGTTGGCCAGGCTGGTCTCAAACTCCTGACCTCAGGTGATCCGCCTGCCTCGGCCTCCCAAAGTGCTGGGATTACGAGCGTGAGCCACTGCACCTGGCGCCATCACTGTAATTTCAGAACATTTTCATTACTCCTAAAAGAAACCCCACACTCATTACTAATCACTCCCCCAGACCCCCTATTTCCTCCCGCAACCCCTGACAATCACTAATTTACTTTCTTTCTCTGTGGATTTACCTATTCTGGACACTTCGTATAAATGGAGTCATACAATATGTGGTTTTTGTGTCTGGCTTCTCTCATTTCGCATGTTTTCAACGTTCATCCATGTTGTAGCACGTTTAGGTGCTCCATTTCTTTCTATAGCTGAATAATATCCCATTGTATGGATGGACCACATTTTGGTCATTCATTCACCAGTAGGTAGACCCCTGGGTTCCTTCCACATTTTGGCTACTGTTAATAATGCTGCTATACACATCTATGTGCACGTTTCCATGTGGGCATATATTTTCCTTTTTTTTTTTTTTTTTTTTTTTTTTTGAGACAGAGTCTTGCTCTGTCGCCTAGGCTGGAGTGCAGTGGCACGATCTCAGCTCACTGCAAGCTCCGCCTCCCGAGTTCACACCATTCTCCTGCCTCAGCCTCGCGAGTAGCTGGGACTACAGGTGCCCACCACCACACCCGGCTAATTTCTTTTTGTATTTTTAGTAGAGACGGGGTTTCACCGTGTTAGCCAGGATGGTCTCGATCTCCAGATCTCGTGATCCGCCCGCCTTGGCCTCCCAAAGTGCTGAGATTACAGGCGTGAGCCACCACGCCCGGCCGTGGGCATATATTTTCATTTATCCTGGATATATACCTAGGAGTAGAATTGCTGGCTCTTCTGGTAACTCAAGGTTTGACTTTCTGACATTTCAGATGGGATCATTCTTTGTTGTTCTGTGCATTGGAAGATGCTTAGCAGAATCCCTAGCCTCTACCTAGTAGATGCCAGTAGCCACCCCCATACACACGTCAATTGTGACAACCAAATATGCCTCCAGATATTGCCAGATGTGGGGCAAAATCGCCTCAAGTTGAGAACCACTGGTGTCGAGCAGCTGTTGGCTCATTAGAGAAAAGCCAAGTCATGACACTGTTCCTTTGGGCCTGGAAAACATCCCACAGATCTTTTTAAACTTTCTCCCCACCCATCCTCCAATGCTGAATTTTAGTTTAAATGGACTGTCCTTTTCTCTCAGAGCCAGGCCCCTACTCTCATACTCCCCACTACCCCCATTTCTCGTTATGTCCTCATTCCCTTATTTAGCATCTATTGTTAACTGTCTGCTAGGTACCAAGTGCTGTCCTGACCCTGGGGGTGGGAAGTAAGCAAGATAACAAGGTTCCTGCTGCACAGCTGCCTCCTCCTTCTTCTCCCCCTCCTCCCTGTCACCACCAACAGACATCGGTTGGTGCCTGCCATGAAGAGGACTCATGTGCTCTTCTAGAAATTTATAATGAAGGTCTGTGAGAAGCCAAGAAGTCTACTGGGTTCGCATACCCATGATGTTAGGAGGACAGGAGCAAGGAAATCAGAGAAGGGACCAGAGAGGGATGGTCGCAGCAGAATCAGGCCCAGAATCCAGATACCCTGAGCCTGTCAGATGCCTCTTAGGCTTCCATTATTCAGGACTAGGCATGTCCGTCCTGAGAGGATCCACTCCCAGGCTTGCCAGGTGCATTATGACCCAGCCTTAGCAAATGCTGTGGAGACTCCAGGTTGCCTTTCTTTCTTAGGCTTAACAATTTTCTTTTCAGCCAGGTGCAGTGGCTCACACCTGTAATCTCAGTACTTTGGGAGGCTGAGGTGGGCGGATCACCTGAGGTCAGGAGTTCAAGGCCAGCCTGGCCAACATGGTGAAACCCCGTGTCTATTAAAACTACAAAAATTAGCCAGGTGTGGTGGCGGGTGCCTGTAATCCCAGCTACTCGGGAGGCTGAGGAACAAAAATCACTTGAACCCAGGTGGCAGAGGTTGCAGTGAGCAGAGATCGTGCCAGTGCACTCCAGCATGGGGGACAGAGCAAGACTCTGCCTCAAAAAAAAAAAAAAAAAAAAAATTATTTTGAAGCCCAAAAGGACTCAAAAGAGTTGCCCAGGAGAGAAAAGACTAGAAGATGCTCCAGCACCCCTCCTGATTTTATTCTCAGAAGCTCTTGGTCTTTTTCTTGGGATGGGATCTGATGCTTTTGACTGGACCCAACCTGTTCATCTAGCCCTATGTCACCGCCTCTTGCCATCCTGAGAAGCCACCCCTTTCTCCAAGCTCTGTTTTGTCCTTGCGAGGTGTACATACCCCCGTGTCTGGAAGGCCCCTTCCTTCTTCTCCACCAGGGAGTCTCCTGCTTATCCTTCCATGCCTGGGTGACATGTTCTGCCCTCTGAAGTCTCTGTTGGTCACGGTGGAATCAGATGGCTGTCGCCTCTCGGCAACCACCTCGGGGCATCTTGTGCATTGCACACTTAGGGCACTTGTCCCTGGTAAGAGGATGGCTTGTGGGTGTGGGCTCTTTGAGTGCGGAAATGATGTTTTGTCCCCAGAGCACAGCTCAGTGTCTACCATACAGTGGACATCCAGTCTGCCTGTGCTCAGCTATGAGTTGCTGTGTCACTGTCATTTCTTTCCAAATGTCCCTACTTGGGAACAGGACAGGCCCTTCCACTCTCACCATCCAGTTCCAGGAGGCTGGAAGGGAGTAGGATTGGGGGCAGCCTCGTGAACCTCCCTTCAGCTCCTGCAAAATCCTGAAGCCACGTGGTCTATAGCCCAGCACAGTCCAGTGGAAATATAATGCCAGCCATGTGTGTAATTTTAAATTTTCTAGTAGCCACATGAATTTCCATTGTAGATTTGATTTAGCCCAAAGCATTCAAAATAATATCATTTCAATGATAATGGAGGTATTTTAAATTAACTTATTTTTTCATAATGTCTTCAAAACCTAGTAAAACCTGGTATGTATTTGACACTTACAGCACATCTCAACACAGGCTAGCCATGTGTTCAGGTGCTCAAGAGCTACATGTGGCTCGTGGCCACCACCTTGGTCTGGATGCTTGTGACGAAGTCCTTCTATCTCCAACCTGGGTCTCCTTTGTCGTTCTTTTTTGCCTACCTTTTCCCCTCGCCCCTCCCGCTAGCTCTTAATTTTAAGTATTAGGAGAGGTAACAGTGGCATAAAATGTTTAGAGCCTGGCTGAAAGAATGATGAGAATAGGACTGTGAGCTCCATCTTGATTCCATAATTAGAATGCACGTATAAACCACAGAATGTTCCCCTTCTCCCCCTGTATGTCCCACCATTGCTCCCACCTCCCGGCTACAGCTCCCTCCTGCCTCTGGCCAGCTGACCTTCCTCTCCAAGGCCCTTGTTTTTTCTCTCCGTGGTCAGAACAATGCCCTAAAATAAGACTTTCAGGTGAAGCTTATGCATGTCTTTCCTGCTTGGTGAGTAGGGTATGATTAGAGTTGGATTTTTCCATCCCATAGTTACTCTACAGAATCAATTTAGTGTTCTGCTTATCTTTGGGACATTGATGTCATGTGATGGGTGGTCATGTGATGGGTGATGTCATGTGATGGATGATCATATGATGGGTGATGTCATGTGATGGGTGATGTCATGTGATGGGTGATCATGTGACAGGTGATGTCATGTGATGGGTGGTCATGTAATAGGTGATGTCATGTGGAGGTGGTCATGTGATAGGTGATATCATGTGATGGGTGATATCATGTGATGGATGGTCATGTGATGATCATGTGATGGGTGATGTCATGTGATGGGTGATGTAACATGATGGGTGATCATGTGATGGGTGATGTAATATGATGGGTGATCATATGATGGGTGATCATGTGATGGGTGATCATATGATGGGTGATCATGTGATGGGTGATGTCATGTGATGGGTGATGTCATGTGATGGGTGATGTGATGGGTGATCATGTGACAGGTGATCATGTGATGGGTGATGTCATGTGATTGGGGTGATGTCATGTGATGGGTGATCATGTGATGGGTGATGTCATGTGATGGGTGATCATGTGATGGGTGATCATGTGATGGGTGATCATGTGATGGGTGATGTCACATGATGGGTGATGTAATGTGATGGGTGATCATGTGATGGGTGATGTCATGTGATGGGTGATGTTATGTGATGGATGATCATGTGATGGATGATGTCACCTGATGGGTGATCATGTGATGGGTGACTGATGTCATAGGATTCCAGGGGGAGCACCTGTTCACCAAGCAGGGGAGAGGCTGTCAGTTCTCTGCCACGCTGGTAACACAATCTCTACTGGGGCTTCCTAGTGCTGACTGCTGCAGGTGGCTTATCATAGCACACCAAGGGCCACCACAGGGACACATTACCAAAGGAAACCCCAGAAGACACAAAATGTCCCCTTCTTCCTGCATAAACTTGGGAGCCAGATGTTGGGTGACATCGTTCACCATCTCTGGCTGCTCTGGCCTTGCTGGAACTCCCTCTTTTCTCTTCCTCCTCTTGCATCATGATAAATGGCTGATCATTAATGGATGAAAAGCGGTGTCTCTGACACAAAGGCTTGACGAGGCATCTCTGTCAAAGGGTCACACTAGATTCTATATCCACACACAGGGGACCTCCTGACTGGGGACCCTGAGCAGTGCCTTGGAGAATTCTGCAGCTTCCTGCTCTCAGGCCTGTGGCCCCATCTCTGTTTGACTGATGCCCCCGAGGATGCTCTGAGGTTAGAACACTCCCTCCCCGGCTGTGTTCTTGAGGCCACCCAAAGTGGGGAGCTGCATCTGAGACTCCACTTACAGCCAGAATACTCAAAGGCGCTACCTCCCAGGTAAAATGGTGGACCAGAAACTACCTGCTTGTGAGTAAGTAAGGAAGGAGAGCCAAGGTAAAGCCATTAGCATTTGCAGACCAGTTGTTCCCTGACAAACATAGATTTAGAAGAGAAATTGGCAGCTAAATAAAGTTTAGTACTTGTATTACTCAGGGTTCTCTAGAGGGACAGAACTAATAGGATAGATATATATATGAAGGGGAGTTTATTAGGAAAATGAACTCACACAATCACAAGGTAAAGTCCCACAATAGGCTGCTTGCAAGCTGAGGAGCCAGGAAGCCAGTCTGAGTACCGAAACCTCAAAGGTAGGGAAGCTGACAGAGCAGCCTTCAGTCTGTGGCTGAAGGCCCAAGAGCCCCTGGCAAATCACTGGTGTAGGTCCAAGAGTCCAGAAGCTGAAGAACTTGGAGTCCAACGTTCAAGGGCAGGAAGCATTTAGCACGGGAAAAAGATGGAGGACAGAAGACTTAGCCAATCTAGTCTTTCATGTTCTTCTGCCTACTTTTATTCTGGCCACACTGGCAGCTGATTGGATGGTGCCCACCCGGATTGAGGGTGGGTCTGCCTTTCCCACTCCACTGACTCAAGCATTAATCTCCTTTGACAATACCCTCACAGACACACCCAGGAACAATACTTTGCCTCCTTCAATCTGATCAAGTTGACATTCAGTATTAACCACCAAAGTACTTTTTTTTTTTCAGTCAGTGGTACAGTTGCCTGGGTTAGTACTGAGACAAAAGGATGATGGTGGGGGATGCTGGCTTGCACAGGACTTCAGCTGTGAGGAGCCTGTGCCCTCGTGGAGCCTTCTGTTTGCAGAAAGAAAGTTGCTGTGGCTCTGGAGGAGACGGAGCTGAGAAGCTGAGGAGGGGGAGAAAGGGTCAACTTCCTGACACTGCAGCCCACAGAGACACCTCCAACCTGCCTCAGGAGAGGGTGTGAGGGCAGGAGCTTGTTGTGTTTACAAAGAAAGAGGTATGGGGTCCAGAAAGACCCGGGAGGAGGCTTAGAATGGAGCAGGGTCCAGCAAGACTTCTGCAGCAGGTGTTTTGGTGACCTCCTACCTGACTCCACTCCACGATGGAGCCATCACCAGGTCTGGTCATCCACCCTTCCACATGTGAATCAGGGAAGGATAGTCCCAGCTTGAATGTGGTCCCGATCACCTTGTCAGTGATTAAGCTAAGGGTTGTCACCAGAGTCTGAAGCAGCCAATGAGACATCGAGGGGATGTGATTGGGGTGGGGGCTCTGGGAAACTTCTGGGAGCAGTGGTCTGGTTTTCTTCCTCGGAAGTCCTTGTGTCTGGTGTCTGGGCTGATCTCTCTGTGCTGCCTACTTCAGAGACCTCTCTCTGCTGCCTTAGGATGAAGGCAGTGCTGAGGCCGTGACCACAGAGCAAGAAGGAACTTGCATCAACCAATCCCAAGGACACCACCGAGGCCCAACAAACAAACCAAAAGCCCCAAATCAGCAATTAACAGTGAAACCAGAGAGGAAGCAGTGGCTGACCTTACAGAGAGGCTAGTATTTAGGGGATGAACTGCAGGGCTTGGGGGAGCAACAGGCTTAGACCACCCAAAATGGGTGCTGTGTCTGAGACTCCACTTAACCATTAGAATACTCAAAGGCACAACCTCCCAAATAAAATCTTGGACTAGAAACTCCCTACTTGTGAGTAGGGGAAATGATTTTTTTTAAAATAGTAATAATTGAAAAACTGGAAATTCATATGCAAAAGAATGACATCAGAACCTTCCCTAATACCATAGACAAAAATTAACTCAAATGGATCAAAGAGCTAAATGTAAGATCTAAAACCATAAAACTCTTAGAAGAAAACACAAGACCGAAGTTCCACAGCATTGGATTTGCCAGTGATTTCATAGACATGATGCCGAGGGGACAGGCAACAACAACAAGAAAACAGACAAATGGAATTTCATGAAAATTTAAATTATGTATTTTTGACTCCTATCTTTTTTTTTTTAATAGATGAGGGTTTTGCTGTGCTGCCCAGGCTGAAATGCAGTGGCTGTTTACAGGCATGATCATGGTGCACCGCAGCCTTGAACTCCTGAGTCCGAGTGATCCTCTCACCTCTGCCTCCTGAGTAGCCAGGATTACAGGTGCAAACCACCATGCCTGGCTAAAATTTCAAAATTTGTGCACCAAATGATGATATCAACAGAGTAAAAAGGCAACTCACACAATGGGATAAAATATTTGCAAATTACATATCTGATAAGGAATTATATCCCAAATATAGAGAGAACTCCTAAAACAATAATTAAAAAAAGTCCGATTAAATGGGCAAAGGACTTGACATTTCTCCAAATGAAATCTACAAATAGCCAATAAATACATGAAAAGATGCTCAACACCACTCATTATCAGGAAAATGCAAATTAAAACTGCAATGGGATATCACTTCGCACCTGTTAGAATAGTCATTGTGTGTGTGTATATATGTATGTGCATATATATATATACACATATATATGTATATATGTGTGTATAAAAACAACATGTATAAAACAACAGAGACAACAAATGCTGGTGAGAATGTGTGTATATATATATATATATATATGTATAGAAACAACATGTATAAAACAACAGAAAACAACAAATGATGGTGAGAATGTGGAGACACTAGAACCCTTGTGCACTATTGGTGGGGAGGTAAAATGATGTAGCTGCTATTATGGGAAATAGTATTGAGGTTTCTCAAAAAATTAAAAATAGAACTATCATATGATCCAGAAGCCCACTTCTGGGTATTTATCCAGAAAAACTGAAAACAGAATCGCAAAGTGCTATCTGCATGCCTATGTTCATTGGAAGCAGCATTATTCACAATAACCAAGAGATGGAAACAGTCTAAATGTCCATCAGTGGATAAATGGATAAAGAAAGTGTGATATGTACATACAATGTGATATTGTTTGGCTCTGTGTCCCCACCCAAATCTCATCTTGTAGCTCCCATAATTCCCACATGTTG
This sequence comes from Hylobates moloch, assembly GCF_009828535.3. Lineage (NCBI taxonomy): Eukaryota > Metazoa > Chordata > Mammalia > Primates > Hylobatidae > Hylobates > Hylobates moloch. The sequence continues at coordinate 8,309,052 of NW_026652290.1, read as the reverse complement.
TAGGAGGGACCTGATGGGAGATGATTGAATCATGGAGGGGGGGCTTTCCCGTGCTGTTCTGGTGATAGTGAATGGGTCTCATGAGATCTGGTGGTTTTATAAACGGGAGTCTCCCTGCAGAAGCTCTCTCTCTTTGCCTGCTGCCATCCATGTAAGATGTGACTTGCTCCTCCTTGCCTTCCACCATGATTGTGAGGCCTCCCCAGCCATGTGGAACTGTAAGTCCAATAAACCTCTTTCTTTTGTCGACTGCCCAGTCTTGGGTATGTCTTTATCAGCAGTGTGAAAACAGGCTAATACACAATGGAATAATTTTTTAGCAGGGGATGAGAAAAAAATATTTTATAGTGTGCTTGAAAGTAGGCTGAAAACACAGTTTTTTCTTCTATTTATTTTCTTTTAAAAATTATTACTATTTTTAATTGACACATAATCAGACATTTATGGGGCACATTGTGATATTTTGATACATGTATATAATGTGTAATGATCAAATAAGTGTAATCAGCATATCCATCACCTCACTTTTGTGTTGGAAACATTTAAAATCTACTCTTCTAGCTATTTGAAAATATACAGTAAGTTGTTGACAATTATAGACACCCCCTAGTGCTACAGCACACGAGGATTTATTCTGCCTATCCAGCTATACTTTTGTATCTGTTAACAAATCTCTGGCTATCCCCTAACCCCCGACACACTTCCCCACCTCTAATAACCACTGTTCTATTCTCTATGTCTTGAGATCAACTTGAGAACATGTGTTATTTCTCTTTCTGTGCCTGACTCATTTCATTCACATAACGTCCTCCAAGCTCATCCATGTTGCCACAAGTGACAGAATTTTGTTCTTTTTTTTTTAAGCAGAGCCTTGCTCTGTCACCAGGCTGGAGTGCAGTGGCATGATCTTGGCTCACTGCAACCTCCACCTCCCGGGTTCAAGCGATTCTCCTGCCTCAGCCTCCTGAATAGCTGGGACTACAGGTGCACACTACCAGGCCCAGCTAATTTTTGCATTTTTAGTAGAGACAGGGTTTCACCATGTTGGCCAGGATGGTCTTGATCTCTTGACCTCGTGATCCACGTGCCTCGGGCTCCCAAAGTGCTGGGATTACGGGCGTGAGCCACTGCGCCCAGTCGAATTTTGTTCTTTCTTACGCCTAAACAGTATTCCATTATGTATATGTGCCACTTATTCTTTATCTTACAATGGAATATAATTTTATTCAGCCTTAACAAAGAAGGAAAACCTGCCGTATTCAACAACATGGATGCATCTTGAGGACATTATGCTAACTAAAATAAGACAGTCACAGAAGGTTAAAGCCTGCATGGTTCTGCTGACATGAGGTAGCTAAACTAGCACACTCATAGAAGCAAAAAGTAAAATAGTGGCAGCCGGGGGCTGGTGGAGGAGTGGGAGGGGGAGTTGCTATTCAATAGGCGTGATTTAGTCATGCAAGGTGAGAAAGTTCTATAACTCTGCTGTACAACAATGTGCATGTAATTAATCATATTTTACTGCACACCTAAGAGTTTGTTAAGAGGGCAGATTTCATGTTAGGTGTTTTATGTTTGTTCATTTTTTACCACAAATTTTAAAAAGGGGAAGAAGAAGGAACCCGTGTCTCCCTCTCTGGTGAGGGCCCTTCCCACTGCTATCTCTTTACTGCCCCTAGCCAGCTGCCCTCGGCTCTGAACTTCCTCTGTGGCTGTGCAGTTGTTCAGAAGTAAAGGCCTGTGGTAGGCCGGGCGCGGTGGCTCACGCCTCTAATCCCAGCACTTTGGGAGGCTGAGGCGGGCGGATCACGAGGTCAGGAGATCGAGAACATGGCGAAACCCCATCTCTACTAAAAATACAAAAAAAATTAGCCGGGCGTGGTGGCGGGCGCCTGTAGTCCCAGCTACTCAGAGAGGCTGAGGCAGGAGAATGGCGTGAACCCGGGAGGTGGAGCTTGCAGTGAGCCAAGATTGGGCCACTGCACTCCAGCCTGGGCGACAGAGCGAGACTCCGTCTCAAAAAAGAAAAAAAAAAGGCCTGTGGGAAGGGCCTCATGGGGAAGGAAAAGCTGTGCTTTTTTCTTAAAAGAGCAAGAGCCATACCTGCCCACTAACGTTTTTTTAATTTTTTTTTTTGAGACAGAGTTTCGCTCTGTCCTCTGTTGCCCAGGCTGAAGTGCAATGGCACGATCTCGGCTCACTGCAACCTCCACTTCCCGGGTTCAAGTGATCCTCCTGCCTCAGCCTCCTGAGTAGCTGGGACTACAGGTGTACACCACCACACCCAGCTAATTGTTGTATTTTTAGTAGAGACAGCAGTTTCGCCATGTTGGCCAGGCTGGTCTTGAACTCCTGACCTCAGGTGATTCACCTGCCTCAGCCTCCCAAAGGTCTGGGATTACAGGCAGGAGCCACCATGCCCAGCCCATCACTAACTTTTGGTTCCATTAAGTGTGAAAATCAGCATATGCCAAATCCTCATGGTCTGTGGCTATTTAAGGGCATGACGGCTTTGGCTCCAAGCTCCCAATTGAAACCTATTTGTTGGAAAATGCAATGCCAGCATTAGTGACTCATTTATTGACTTCTGTCTTTCTCCCTACCCCAGAGAATGGGCATATTAGGCAAGCCTTGCTTGTCAGCTTGTGTTGGAACCCAAGGGGTATTTCCTAGAGATGTGTACAAGGGGTGGTGGTGTAAGGGTGTGCGTGGTGGGTGGTAGTTGGGTAGACAGACAATAGATGCCTACTTTAGTCCAGTGGATTCTCCTTAACAGAGCCACGAGAATAACAACCCAGCCACACTAGCTCCAGAGAGATTGAGGGATTCATTGAATATCAACAGGAAGAAACGGTGGGAAAAGAATGACATCACGTTGACAAGCGCCAATGTCCCCTCGCCCCTTTGAGTCCAGCTGATGAAGCACCGTGCTTTGGCTTTCCCTCCCGCGGAGCGGTGCAGTCCTCCCTGGGTCTGGTCGGATCTTTGGGAGGCTGGATCCAGGAAAGCATTCCAGGAGGCAGGGCCCCGGGGCTGGTGGACTGTGGGTCTTGGTCCCTCACAGAATGACTCAGGGGTTCTTAGCCGGACTCGAACTCTCCTCTCTGGCCATTATGGAATTTTCAGGCCCATCATTGGCCAGAGCCCTAAATTCAGTTCAAAGTCAGAGAAAGTTTCTCTTCGGCTGAAGGACAAGAAGAGGGGATTAGAGAGTCGCAGTGGGAAGGGGAGGCTCCGGGTGCCATGCTAGGGACCAGAGGGTCCCCTCTCCTTTATCCACTGCTGACAGTCAGGACTCCCTATTAGAACCAAGAGCAGGTTGGAGGCATCCTCATGGGTGTCCAAAGGGCAACATGCTGAACATGTGCGCGGTGTTTGCGTGTGGGCAGGTGGGGGCGGGAGCACGTCTCACATGGGAAGGTCCCTTTGGTGTGAGGGTCCCTCACCCATACAGCACAAAGTGACCACATTCGAGGGCCTCATCGCCGTGGGTGAGGCCTGTGAGGAGACAGAGCCACTTCCCTAGTACAGTTTTCATTAGTAACATGATTTCAACATCACTGAAAAGGGAGGGTGCCATTTCCTGCGACGGTTTTCGTTACTGCCCTCCCCACCTGGAGGTGGTTCTTGAGGCCCGACAGGCTCTTTTGGGAAGGAGACCTGAGCTGTCATGCCGAGGAGGCTCCCAAGCTGCAGCCCCTCTGAGGTGGGGGAGTGGGCAGGGAGCTTGGGGAGCCAGGAGGAGGAGGAGGTGGGAGGAGGAGGCCAAGCACTGGGCTGGGCCAGGGAGGTTCCCATTGCCTCCTCAGCCCTGTGGACTCAGAGCAATGTCCTCCCTGGGGACAGAGTCCATCCAGCCCCTCATGCCCCAGAACCAGGAACTCATCCCAGAATCACTCTCCTTGTGTGTGGGATCAGACAGGTTTCCTATGAACATGTCATTAAAACCCAACTTTGCTAGAAAAAAATATTTTTAAAAAACGGATATACCAGGCTCTCAGGCAAAGACGGTGTTGAGTTGGTCTCCGGAATGATGGAAGTCTAGGGCTGAGGGGTCTCCCCTAACCTCTTTCTGTACTTTGGTCCCATACTCTGTGCCCGAGTTATTCCAGCAGCGGGGACAGAGTCATCCAGTTCTTGAGCTCCATCTCTACAGCTCCTGACCAAGAGAACAGGTGCTGGCACCCCAGGAGGTGATGGTGGCTTGGGAGAGGACCTGGCTAACTCCCTGAGCTGTGCAGAACAGGGAGGTGCCCACCAGCTCCAAGGCCAGGACGGAGTCCCAGGGCCCCTATCTCAGTCGCTGCATCCCGAGGACTCGGAGATGTTCCTTCCACAGCCCGAGTCCCTTCTGGAAACGTGGTCCAGGGCAGGAAGGCTCTGCAGATCCATCTCTCTAAGCGGCCATGTCTTTAGTCAGAAGATCAGAGAAGTTCATGTATTCAGGCTGTTCCCCTGGCTCCTCAGGGACCCTCTGAGACCCCTTCAACCAGAGGATGGCAGTGACCAAGATGAGCAAGATGGGCACCTTCACAAATACCAGGAGCACGTAGTGGTTCCTGGGGAAGGGGATGCAGTGGTCAGAGCCCTGGGCATCCCCAGGCCATGTCACTCCCATCCCCTGACCCTGTGAACCACCAGCCAAAGCCTGTGACCCTGGGCTGGGCAGCCCCACTCTGACAATCCCTGTAAACCTCCTCCTTGGTTCAACCTCAAGGGCTCCTCCAACAGTCACCTTGGCTGGTTTTGCACAGGGCCCGTCTTCCTTTCTAACGTCACCTTCTGGGACCCTCTTTGCCCAAAGTACATCTCAGCTCAACAGAAGCGCCAGAGGTCACCAAATACAGGTTGTGTTTCCTGCCTCTGTTCCTGCTAATGCCAGCTCCAGGCTGGTAAATCACCCTTCCTGCTCTGTGTCCCTTGATGTCTTGCACCACAGAGGGTGGTATCTTATCTCCCCCTGGCACCCACGAGGCCACCAATGCAAGGTTGACCGATTGACTGGGCGGATGATGCTCACTCAGAAGAGTTCTGCAGAGTGGTTTCCTGGTGAGAGCTAGGGTAGGGAGATGGTGGATTGCAGTGATGGGGGCAGGAGAGAGATGGAGGGGGGGCTTGGGGCCTTAACTCTGGCTAGAACAGGTGCTGGCATTTGATGACAGGCAGGAGTTCCCAGGCTTGGCTTCCCCTTAGGAGGGACCCCAGGTAGGGGCAGGAGAAAGAACCACATGACTCACCTCTTGTGGGAGCCGATGAACACCCCCATATTGCTGTTGGCAGGTGAGCTTGCTGTTGTGGAAGCTGCTCCCTCTAGACACAGGCAAAGTCAGCCATGGGTTATTAGCAGAGTTGGGAGCTCGTGCATGGGTCACAAAGCCACCTGACCCTGCCAGCCCTCACCAGAAGACCCTTTCCCCTGGAGTAGGAGGATTTTTCTCTCCTGCTACAGCCCCTCATGCTTCTACTGAGTCACTTCAATCTCAACACACAGACATTTTTCCCCATCATGTTCAGATGTGGCAAGAAACATTAAAAATTAAATAGGAGTAAGCACTGTAGTTTATTCTGGGAGAGAGAGGCTTTCTCATACTTTCTTTCCACCTATCCTGCAAGTGGGACTATTGGATGGGGAAATAAATTTCTGGTCTTTTCCACTGGAGTGGTGCCTGAGCAGGGCTTAAGGAGAAAAGATTCTGGAAATGGGCTGTCCAGAAACTGGGGTAGTCCAGAAAAAGGGAAAAGGGGCTCCAGAAGGCTCATGAAGAAAAGGGCACACTCCAGTTAACTAGAGAACACCAACTATGAGAAACGGAACATTTTTAGGAGCAACTATATAGGCAATTTGTTGGGGCCAGTCTGGTGGGCGGGGGGCCCTGAGCCCAGCCCGGCACTGAGTATCCATGACCCAACAGTGATCTTTTATTTCAGCCCTCGGCCCCAGCAAATTCTTCTCAAAGGTCCCACGCTGTCCAGGCGTGGTGGTTCACGCCTGTAATCCCAGGACTTTGGAAGACCAAGGGAGGCAGATCGCTTGAGCCCAGGAGTTCGAAACCAGCCTGGGCAACGTGGTGAAACCCCGTCTCTACAAAAAATACAAAATCAACCAGGCGTGGTCATGCGCCCCTGTAGTCCCAGCTACTCAGGAAGCTGAAGTGGAAGGATTGATTGAGTCCAGGAGGTCGAGGCTGCAGTGAGTCAAGGTCACCCCATTGCACTCCAGCCTGGGCTACAGAGTGAAACCCTGTCTCAAAAAACAAACAAAACAAAACAAAACAAAATAAAAAAGGCCCAGGCTTTGGCCACACTAGGTGGGCTCCTGTCTGAGCCACAGGTAATTCCAGTCACGACAGTTCCTATGAAGCCCCTGATCATCTTACAGGCTGGCACCCCTGTAGGTCCCCCACCCAGGACTCCGGAACAGCTCTCCCCCTAAAGCTCCACACTGGCCACTGTTTTTTGTCTCTTTGTACCGCCTGCATGTGTTGCTCAATCCCCTCTCCGCCCCCATAGACATTCTGGGCTTCCCCTACTTGGCAGCCCTGGGGAAGTCTTGCTTGACCCTTTCTGGGCTCCTCTTTGCCCAGCTGCAGCCACTGTATCCATGTGCCTCTTTGGTCCCAACACCAACTGTACACAGGCTTGTTCTAAAGCCAGCACTGTCTATTTCCACATCACCACCAAATGGACCCGAGTGAACACTGAGCTGATGAAGTACTGAGTACGGGTGTGTGGGTGGAAGTGGGGGTTGGGGACTGCTTCCCAGACTCCAGCAACAGCAGCAGGACGACCCCAGAGTCTGTCAGTGGAGTCCAAGGCATGGAGGAGATGCCAGGGCAGCCAGAGTGGTCCCTGATGTTGCCCGTGATGGAAGCCATCCTTTCGTTTTAAAGCATCCACTGTCACCCAAGCACCTCCCTGGGGCTTTCTTACCCCGTGCTCATCTTACACAGCCAGATAAAGTAGCAGAGCAGGTGGCTGGGGACCTAGAGAGGAGGGTATTGTAAGACACCCAGAGCTACTCTGGGTTGGCGCAGTTAGTGGGACTCAATACTAGGATCCCCTGGGCCACTCTAGGTTCCCTCTCTGCCATGTCATGAGCAGGGCTGGGCCACCAGTCACCACAGTTGAGGTCCCCATTCCCACCCCCATCCCAAGCCCCACCTGGATTCCTTGGAGAGACCTCAGGGACTGAGACGGCAGAGCGATGCTGGCTGCCACTCTCCCTTAGTTTCTGTCACCTCCTTCCCAGTCAGTCTGTCTGCCTGTCTGTCTGTCTCTCTGTCTCTCATGCTCACCATCATTCCCTTTCAGCCTTGCGGGGGAGCAGGTAAGAGCATTGACTTTCCCTGCCCTGAGCTCCAGGGCCTCCTCATGTAGATGAGAAAGTTCTTACCTCCGTCAACGATCACTTTCACTCGAGTCCCAAGGTCAGTTCCTGTTCTTTCAATCCCACACCAGTAAATGCCTTCGTCATCTCGCCTGAGCCCCTCCATGGTCACAGTGAATGTGCGGTCTTTCTGATTGTCCTTGATGGACACACGGTCACTCTTCTCTACTTGCTCCGACCCTCTGGTTCGAATGAGGATCTTGCACGTATCCCAGCGTGCCCCTCGGCACCACCACTTGATGTAAGTCTCCCATCCTTGCTTATAGTGGCACTGAACCGTCACGAACCCCTGCTCTGGGGCTCTCACGAACTCTGGGCCTTGGATGGAGAAACAGCCTGCAAAACAGAATCCCAAGATACAGCTCCTGTTGCCTGAGCCAATTTGGTGTTTAAGAGTCCCAAGTGTGTCTCTAGCACACCCGATTCCTCATCCCCATCTCCCTCTCAGTCCAGTCCCCCACCAGCTTCTAGACCTGCTTAGCATGTGACACCATGGTCTCCTACCACCTTCTTTCCTTGTCCTCTCAATGCTGTTCTCATCGGAGCCAAATATTTAACAACCAGCCCTCTGGGGGAAAAAAATCTCTGGTTTAGGAGCTGGGCACGGTGGCTCACACTTGTAATCCCAGAACTGTGGGAAGCCAAGGTGGGCAGATCACCTGAGGTCAGGAGTTCGAGACCTGCATGGCCAACAGGGTGAAACCCAGTCTTTACCAAAAATACAAAAATTAGCTGGGCGTGGTTGCAGTCACCCATAGTCTCAGCTACGCGGGAGGCTGAAGCATGAGAATTGCTTGAACCCGGGAGGTGGAGGTTGCAGTGAGCTGAGATCACACCACTGCACTCCAGCCTAGGCAACAGAGTGAGACTCTTGTCTAGAAAAAGAAAAAGAAAAAAAAATCTGGTTTTAATATTTGTCAAATTCCATAGTGTAACTACTCCCACGGTGGCAGATGTTAGGTAATCCACGTGATGTCATTGGACACAGAGCTGGGAAAAGGTGTCCCAAGCCAGCTCCTGTGAGCCAGCCCCAGCACACTGCGGGGGTACCCAGAGTTCCCTCTCTAGCCTTCATCTTGTCTCATCTGAGAAGCCTCCATGGAGGGAGTCTCTCCATTTCCATGGCTTTAATGATTACCTGTTTCCTGATGATTCCCAAATCCATATTTGCAGCTCAGACTCCCCTTAGTTGGCCCACCATTTACAAAGACACGCTGGATGTCTCCACCCCAGATTCCTTCGTTGCAGAACTGAATGCACTTCCTCTCCCACCCTGAACTACTCTCCCTCGGTACTTTTTTCTAGTGGGGCAATTGGATGTGGCAAGAGTACCAAAGGCCTGGTGAAAGCTGGGCAGGATAGAGGTGAGCATAAGCAAATGGCAGTCCGTGCCTCTGCTGATTGACTCCAGTTAGGCTGTGTGCAGATGGGCGCTTTCCTTGGCAATGACACGAATTTCTCGATCACGCAGAAGTGGACAAAGGGGCAGAGTCACAGGGGAAGCCTCTCTTGACTCTCTCTTGGCCTCAGAGCTTCAGGCCCAGGCCAGGTGTCTCTGCAGGGTGGAGAGAGCCAGGTCTATTTCCCCAGGCAGATGGCACCTCCTCACAGCTTGGGCCTTCTCCTTGAAGCTGCTTTAGTTTTCTTGAACTTTGCATTTGTGGTTGGTAGAATAATGTCCCCCATAGGTGTTGGCATCCTGATACACAAAACCTGCGAATATGTCCCCTGACATGGCCGGAGGGACTCTGCAGATGTGATGAAGTTAAGGACCTTGAGACAGGAAGAATATCCTGAATAATCTCCATGGATATTCTAAGTGAAAGAGGGTTGAGGGAGAGTCTGATAGGAAGATGCTCTGTTGCTGGCTTTGAAGTGGAGGAAGAGGCCACCGGCCAAGGAAAGCAGATGGCTTCTAGAAGCTGGAAAATGCAGGGAAACAGATTCTCCCCTAGAATAGGGGTTCCCAACCCCAGGACCACAGACTAGTAACGGCCCATGGCCTGTTAGGAACTGGACCTTACAGCAGGAGGTGAGCGGTGGGCAAGCAAGCGAAGCTTCATCTGTATTTACAGCCACTCCCCGTTGTTCAAACTACTATCTGATCTCTGCCTCCTGTCAGATCAGTGGCGGCATTAGATCCTCATAGAAGTGAGAACCCTATTGTGAATTTCGTGTGTGAGGGATCTAGACTGCACACACTTTATAAGAATCTAATGCCTGATGATGTGTCACTGTCTCCCATCACCCCCAGATGGGACCGTCTAGTTGCAGGTAAACAAGCTTAGGGCTCCCACTGATTCTACATTATGGTGCAGTGTATAATCATTTCATTATATATTACAATATAATGGTAGTATAAAGAATACGGTAAGTGTAATGCATTTGAATCATCCCAAACCATCCTCACCCCACTCCTGGTGTGGAAAAATTGTCTTCCACAAAACTGGATCCTGGTGCCAAAAAGGTTGGGGACCACTGCTCAAAGAAACCCAACCCTACATGCACCTCAGTTTTAACCAGTAAGACCACTCCAGGCTCTGGTCTTCAGAAGCATCAATGAGATGATGAAATTGTGCAGTTCTAAGCCATAGAGTTCATGTTAATTTGTTACAGCAGCCACTGGAAATTAACATAGCATCCAATCAGCAGAACCAACTTGATTCTCTTCAAACCAGCAGCTCCACCACCCAGCCTTCCAGAAGAGCTTGGCATCTTCTTTCATGCTGTCCTCTCCTTCAGCCCCCAGAGCTGATTGTTAGCCAGTTTAGTCAGCTCTATCCTAGAGATGCTCCTCAGATTTTTTTTTCTTCTTTCAGTCTCTGCCATCGCAGGCCATGAGGACAGCATGACATCAGAGAGAGTGTGAGTTTGATGCAGAAAGACTTGACGCTGAACTAGTTGGGAAACCCTGGCAGAGTTGCTTAACCTCTGCAGGTCTCGCTTCCTTATTCATAAGACAGTCATGCTACGCTCTACTTTGAAGGTGGTAATAGGACTTGGATGTGTGTAGGCTGGGCAAGGTGGCTCATGCCTGTAATTCCAAAGCTGTGGGAGGCTGAGGCAGGAGGATTGCTTGAGCCCAGGAGTTCTAGACTAACCTGGGCAACATGGTGAAATCGTGTGTCTGCAAAAGCAAAAGATTAGCCAGGAGTGATGGTGCATGCCTGTGGTCCCAGCTGCTTGGGGGGCTGAGGTGGGAGGATCGCTTGAGCCTGAGAGTTCAAGGCTGCAGTGAGTTATAATCGCCCACCACTGCACTTCAGCCTGGGTGACAGAGTGAGACACTGTCTTCAAAAAATTATTTATTTTTAAATTTAAAAGAAGACTTGGGTGTATGTCCAACACCAGACATTTGGGGTTTACTCTGTCAGTGACAGCTCATCAACAAGTCAGGACTTCATCTGTGCCTGGATCATGGCAGTGGCATCTGGAGAGGTCTCCCCAGCCCCAGCAGCATCCTCCCCACTCTCCTCTCCTGAGGATTATGGCCTTCATAATCTTGTCTTTTGTGTTTCCAACCTCATATCCAACTCGCCACCCCCAAGATGTCCTGCACACTGACAGCTCCCTCTGATTTCCTCTCCATACCGCTGCCTGAGTTGGGTACTGAGACTGTCTCCTCCTCATCATCAGCTGCACTTGCCCTGAGCATCTAAAAATCTTTTCAGGGCTGGGAATGGTGGCTCATGCCTGTATTCCCGCACTTTGGGAGGCCAAGGTGGGTGGATCACCTGAGGTCAGGAGTTCGAGACCAACCTGGCCAACGTGGCAAAATCCTGTCTCTACTAAAAATACAAAAATTAGCCAGGCATGGTGGCAGGTGCCTTAATCCCAGCTTCTCAGGAGGCTGAGGCAGGAGAATCACTTGAACCTGGGAGGCGGAGGTTGCAGTGAGCCAAGATTGCACCACTGCACTCCAACCTGGGTGACAGAGTGAAACTCCGTCTCAAAAACAAAAAACAAAAACAAAAACAAAATACCCAAAAACAAACTGGATTTGTCAGCAATCACTAACAGCAGAAAAGAGATGCTGCTGCATTGAACAAAGTGTCATCAATCCCAGCTTCAGTCATTCAAACTGTAAAGGGCTCACGATGTAATTAGGCCCGTTTAAAAAAATATGTGGGGGTTTCTCTAACTACAGAATATGATGGCTGGAACTATTAATCAGGCTTCTATGTGTTGTCAAGAGTTGGTATGAGGAACAATAGAGACGGAAATAACAGGGCAGCCGTCAGCTTGGAGCAGAGCCCTGTTGAACGGGCTGAAGGGTTGAAGTCCAGCCAGGACTGGAGTCGGGTCTCAGAACTCCCCAGCTGTGCTCCTTCCTGTTGTCCCTCTGTGGACTGCTCTATCTGTGCCAGATGGTCAGTCCCTAGGCTCCAGGAGAAAAATGTGTGGCCCACACACATTGCACACCCTGCGTAAAATTCTAGATTGTCCCCTAATGCCCTCTAGGTGTCCACCAAGGTTTGCCAAGGAGAAGATCATCTAGCCCTTCCCACTTTCCACCTGGGTTCTTGAGAATTTTTTTCTTTGAAAGTCTCAGCTCCTGAGCCTGGCATAGATGGCCTTCATAATCTTGTCTTTTGTATTTCCAACCTCATATCCAATTCGCCACCTCCAAGACATCCTGCACACTGACAGCTCCCTCTGCATGAAGCCACCATTCTTTCTAAGCCTCCATCTCTCTACACAGGTCCCCCAACACACACACACACACACACACACACACACACACACACTCTCTCTCTCTCTCTCTCTCTCTCTCTCTAGAGTGTTCTCCTCTCAGCTCTGCTTCAGAGACTGAGCTTCCTTCTACAAGGCGCATCAAGTGCACAGCTTCGTGAGTCTTTCTCTAGTCACCAGAGAGAACTGCTTCATCCTCTGCACACACCTCCACCAATGCCTTATTGTGTCCTGTAATTGCTCATTGTTTATGTGTATGTCTCACCCACTAAGCCATCTGGAGTCTTTTTACTTTATTTTTTTTTTCGAGACAAAGTCCCGCTCTATCACCCAGGCTGGAGTGCAGTGGTGCTATCATACCTCTGCAGAATTGAATACCTGAGCTCAAAGGATCCTCCAGCTTCAGCCTCCCAAGTAGCTGGGACTACAGGCACGTGTCACCACACCCAGCTAATTTTTGATCATTTTCTGTAGAGACGAGGTCTCACCATGTTGCCCAAGCTAGTCTTAAATGCCTGGACTCAAGCAATCCTCCCACCTTGGACTCCCAAAGTGTTAGGATTGCAGGTGTGAGCCACCACCTCAAGCCTGGAGTCTTCTTTAACGGCCAGTTCTCCTCCTCTTTTTTCTTGATGTCCTCAGGCCCCGAAGCACACGATGTCAGTCCCCAGTGCACCTTTGTCGAATGACTTCACAAAGCCACCTCTCATTTCCCTGGATGTGGAAGGACAAACGCCCTCTGCCTCCTGCCCTGCCCCTGTCATACCAAGCGCCCAAGGCCCCAGCCCCACTCACCTGAGAGGCTGAGAAGGAGCAGAGTGGGGGGCAGCCACATGGCTCTGCCTTCCCGGCTCCTCGTCCGCCTGATCTGCAACCAGTGGCAAATGCAGATCCCAGATGCACTCTGGAAGTTCTGCCTGAGCTCAGGCTTGCACCTTCTGCGCATCTAGACCGCCTTTGACTTTCTTACTCATTCACTTCCTTTTATAGAGTGGGTAGTTCCTGCTTCTATTCAACGAAAGAGGTGTCATTTTTTGGCAGGGCTGGGCCACAGGGCTTGAGCATCGTCACTGTGTAAAAAAGAGGAGGGAGGGGACTGTGCAGGGTCTTTAGGGTAGGGGGAGATACGTCTGCAGAAGGGGTGGGGTGGGGGGCATCTGGCCTAGCAGGCCTTGGGTCCAAGGGGTATAACACTCTGGGAGTCAATTTCAGAACTGTTCTATACCACAGTGATGGGTCCCAGCAGCAGGGAACACCCAACTCAGATGTCAGATGGGCCATGCTGGGCACACCTGAAGATGCATTTGTTCAAGTGTCATAGCCAAGTGCATAAACATGCAGACTGTTGGGTCAGACAGACCTGACTCTAACCCCACGAGCACCACCTACAAGCTGCGTGACTGTGGACAACCCAATCAACATCTCTGTGCCTCAGTTATTGTATCTATTAATTGGGCTCATAATGTTTGTTGTTGTTGTAAGAGTTATTAAGAAATTATTTTAGGCAGATAGAGAGGAAAAGGGGTCCTTGGGAAGATTTATTTTTTTTCTTTTAAAGCAGCTCCGTAAATGTTTCTGGTCTAGCAGAAAAGCCCTGGCTCTTAGAGCTGGGCAGGCAAGCTTTGATATGCAAATACAGGCCATTAGAAACTAGGTCCACCCAAACGTGGAGACTCCTGCCTCTTCTTCTTGTCCCCACATGTGCCTGGCAACTTGTCCACCCCTACATATCCCCATGTGTGTAGAACATCATGGCGCCTGCATTGGTGTATTAAAAGGCTAAGGTAGGAGGGCTAGTTTTTTCGTGGGCTACTTGAATGACATACCTGGTCAAACCAATCCCCTGGGCCCTATGCAAATCAGGTGCCGCCTCCTCCAGCCTCCTCATATAACTGGCTGTTTTCCACCATACTCGAAGTTCCCTCTTTCAGCTTGGAGCCCGCCTCCCTCAGTCTCAGAACAGGGGGAGCCTCTTCCTTCCTTCTTTCTTGTCTATTAAATTCTCCACTCCTTAAAACCACTCCACGTGTGCCCATGTTGTTTTATTCAAACCAGCTGGAGACCAAGGACCTTGGTGTTCCTCCAGTCATCAGAGCCATATCATTTTGGTGCATTGGCCGGGAATCCAAGGTACGACATTCATCAGAGTGGTAAGTATGGGAGTGAGCTTAAAATCTCTTCTATCATTCCGCGGCACTCTTAGCCTCTATTTTAAAATAAAATAAGTCAATGGGCATCCGTCAGCCGCGTACACACACTTAGTGTTGGCTGCCATCCTGAAGACTTGAATGTGAGGCTTGCTGGTGAGAACACGGAGAACCCCCCAACACCCCTGGGTCACTGGGAATGTTGGCCATGTTTCAAATCAGCTTCTTTTCACAGGAAGACCTCGCCATTGTGCAAGGCTGGGAAAAGTTCTAAGGCAACTAAGAATTTCTGGCCAGAGCACACCCTGGCATGATTCAAAGGCCCCTGGACTGGACCCAGCCTCTGGTGGCCCATTCTGGGTGTTGGCAAAGAATCCTCAATTATCTTGTCACAAAACTCTCCTTCCTTCTCCATCTGCGGTCTCTTACACTTTCTCTGTGTGAAATGTATAGCGATTTTTACAGCCTAGGAAAGTAATCCTGTTAGGCAAAATCAGGAATATGCTGTTGCAATCTTCTGGGAACAGAGTTCTCCCCTTTCTCCCACAGTGAGGTTACTCACTACCACGTCTCTGGTGAGCACATAGTATTTCTAAGCCAACAGTGCCACCTAGTAGAAATAGAAATCCTCTACATAAAGCATATTTTTTTCATGGCAAACTGCAGCTTCTTTTTGCACGATTAGAAATCAGGCTCGGCCAGGCGCGGTGGCTCACGCCTGTAATCCCAGCACTTTGGGAGGCCGAGGCGGGTGGATCATGAGGTCAGGAGATCGAGACCATCCTGGCTAACACAGTGAAACACTGTCTCTACTAAAAATACAAAAAAAATTAGCCGGACATGGTGGTGGGTGCCTGTAGTCCCAGCTACTCGGGAGGCTGAGGCAGGAGAATGGAGTGAACCTGGGGGTGAAGCTTGCAGTGAGCTAAGATGGTGCCACTGCACTCCAGCCTAGGCAACACAGCGAGACTCCGTCTCAAAAAAAAAAAAAAAAAGAAAGAAAGAAAGAAAAGGAAAGAAAAGAAAAGAAAAAAAAAAAAAGAAATCAGGCTCTAGGCCTCTTCTGGAAATGGGAAATTTCTGCCTTTAGCAGTTAGGAGTTAAGATGTCTTCCATAGCCAAATTTTAGTCTCAATATTGTCCCATTGGCAGGAAAATGGCCATTCGGTTCCTACATTCCTTTAAGGCACCTATTCTGTCTCCCACTAAGATGGTACTTAATTAGTAAGGGGATTTTTAAGTCCAGAAGTTAACCAGAACCATTTTTCTAAGGGTAAATGCTTTAGCACAGGCCACAATAATAGCAAGATATAAAGTTCAATCTAGCACGCCCCCTCCCTTAAAGAGGCCTTGCCCAATTATGTAGTTTTTTTTTTTTTTTTTTTTTTTTTTTTTTGAGATGGAGTCTTGCTCTTGTCACCCAGACTGGAGTGCAGTGGTACGATCTCAGCTCACTGCAACCTCCACCTCCCAGGTTCAAGTGATTCTCCTGCCTCATCCTCCCAAGTTGCTGGAATTACAGGCGCTTGCTACCATGTGTGGCTAATTTTTGTATTTTTAGTAGAGGCAGGGTTTCACCATGTTGGCCAGGCTGGTCTCGAACTCCTGACCTCAGGTGATCCACCCACCTCAGCCTCCCAAAGTGCTGGAATTACAGGCATGAGCCACCACACCTGGCCCATGGTTTTTCTTAAAATCTTTTTTTTTTTTTTCTTTTTAGGGAAGCACACAGGTCACACAGTAGGTCAAAGAGAAATAAAAGACAAAAGACTAAGGTGCTTGGCCAAGTGTAACTAGGCCCAAAAGTCTAGTTTCTCTGGTGCCATGACTTGGAGGGTCACGCCTGCAGTCATAGCCAGCACATTTAAATGGGTGCCAGGATCCAGGAACCAGGGAAAGAAAATAGTTGGGGGAATGACCCCTACTGTGTTCTCCATCCTGGATCACATACTGAAAGGAAGGAGACTAAAATGATGCTTTTATTCTCACTTCTCTTTCTAGATGGGTAACAGATCGTCTTCTCTGCACTCCAACCTGGGTGACAGAATGAGGCTTCATCTAAAAAAATTAATATAATGAATCACATTAATAGAATAAAGAAGAAAACCCACATAATCATGTAGATGCACAAAAAGCACTCTCTAAAATCCATTACTTTTCATGATAAACTAGGAATTAAAAGGTGCCTATAAGCAACCCGTTACAACCCATGGCAAAATCTTCCCTTTAAAGTCAGGAAGAGGACAAGGTTGCTCAAAATCACTACTTTGATTCAACACTTTGATTAGCCTGCACAATACAACAAGGAAGAGAAACAAAAGACATGAGAATTAGAAAGAAAAACAAAGCTCTAAATTATTATAGATTAGTTGATTATCTACATATAAAACTGAAAACAATTACTAAGATTTTTTGCAGAGTTGCTAAATATATATAATCAGTAAGGATCAATTGTTTATCTACATGCATGCAATGAATAACTTGAAAATGCAATAAAAGATGCCACAAAATGGGGCCGGGTGCAGTGGCTCATGCCTGTAATCCCAGCACTTTGGGAGGCCGAGGCGGGTGGATCACGAGGTCAGCAGTTCAAGACCAGCCTGACCAACATGGTGAAACCCCGTCTCCACTAAAAATACAAAACAATTAGCTGGGCGTGGTGGTGGGCACCTGTAATACCAGCAACTTGGGAGGCTGAGGCAGGAGAATCACTTGAAACCAGAAGGCGGAGGTTGCAGTGAGCCAAGATTGCACCACTGCACTCTAGCCTGGGCAATAAGAGCAAAACTCTGTCTAAAAAAAAAAAAAAAAAAAAAATGCCACAAAACAAGAATAAAAACATAAAATATCTAGAATTACACTTAACAGATATATGAGCAAATACCAAGGAGAAAATAATAGAATGTTATTAAAAGACATTTTAAAAGGTCATGAATAATTAGAATTACATACCATGTTCATAGAGAAATTATCATAAAGATAAATTTCATACATTTACATTTAAAGTCTCGACATAATTTTTTTTCTTTTTTAGTATGTTGACTGGTTAATTCTAAAATTTCTGCAGAAGAGGAAATGGCCAATATTTGCAAAGACATTCCCAATATCAAAGAACAATGTCTAGTGACATGCCTTACCAGACAACAAGACATTTTAATACAGCTATACTAATTAAAACAATGTTGTCTTGGTTCCAAAATAAGCAATTAGGCAAATTCAACATAAGAGTGGTTAGAAAAAGGTCCAAGCAAATATAGAAATAAATACATGCCAGGGGTTGCATTGCAGATTGCTGGGAAAATGTGGATAATGTTTATCCAAATGGAAGACGGAAAAATAGATTATTATCTCAGCCTAGAAACAAAATCATTTAGAAATGGGTCAAGGACTTACCTGTGAAAGGGAATATTTAAAAATTTTTAGAAGAAAATATAGGATAATTTTTTTTAATTTGGGAGTATCCATAATTGCTTAAACAAGTTGAAAGTATAAACTACTAAGGAAAATGAATAATTCGTACATTAAAGTGAAAATCCTGTTTCTCAAAAGATATCATAAAGCCAATAAACTAGGAAAGGATATGTGGAGCACCGGTAACTAACAAAATACTTGCAAAGAACTTCTACCAATCGGATCACGAGTTCAGGAGATCGAGACCATCCTGGCTAACACAGTGAAACCCTGTCTCTACTAAAAATACAAAAAATTAGCAGGACGTGGTGGTGGGCGCCTATAATCCCAGCTACTCAGGAGGCTGAGGCAGGAGAATGGCGTGAACCCAGGAGGCAGAGCTTGCAGTGAGCCGAGATCACGCCACTGCACTCCAGCCTGGGCGACAGAGTGAGACTCCATCTCAAAAAAAAAGAACACTGACAAACAACAGAAAGTAGATGAAGATTAGAAGAGGCATTTCTCGAAAGAGAATATTCAAATAACCAAAAAACACATGAGAATGAGTTTAATATTAGTAAGCAGAGAAATTCAAATTAAAACAATGAGATATCATTTCATACCCATTAACTTGAAGAAATTTAGAAAGTGTGATAAGATTCAAGCAGGAGCACTGCTGATAAGGAGCAAATATTGGTGCAGTTACTTTGGAAAATAATTTGCAATTGCCTAGTAGAGCTGATTACACACATGCAGCAAAACCTAGCAGTTATTCCCTTAGAATTCTACTCTAGGAGACACTTTTGGACAGATAAAATTAGGATATATGTTCATAATAACGTTATAAGTAATGGCAACAAAAAAAAGGAGAAGGAAGAAGAGGAGGAGGAAGAGAAAAAAGAAGAGGAGGAGAACCAAGAGGTAGGAAGAGCAGGAGGAAGAGGAGGAAGAAAAGAAGGAGGAAAAGAAAAAAGAAGAAGAAGAGGAGGAGAAGTAGGCAGGAAGAGTAGGCAGAAAAGAGTAGGAAGAGGAGAAAGAGGAGGGACAAGAGGAGGAGAAAGAGGAAGAAGACAAAAGAGAAAGGATAGAGAAAGAGAAGGAGGAAAATAAGAAGAGCACAAAAAAGAGAAAGAAATGAAACAACCTAAATGCCTGTTTAAGAAAAAGGGATGTGCGAGTTGTGGTATGTTCATACAACAGAATGTAGATCAATACAAAGAAGTGACACATCAGTGCATCAACGCATCAACATGGATGAATCTCAAAAATAAAGTGCTGAATGGTCCAGGCACTGTGGCTCACGCCTGTAATCCCAGCACTTTGGGAGGCCAAGGTGGGTGGATCACGAGGTCAGGAGACGGTGAAACCCTTCTCTACTAAAAATACAAAAAATTAGCCAGGCATGGTGGCACATGTCTGTAGTCCCAGCTACTCAGAGGCGGAGGCAGGAGAATCGCTTGAACCTGGGAGGCAGAGGTTGCAGTGAGCCGAGATCACACCGCTGCACTCCAGCTTGGGTGAAAGAGCGAGACTCCATCTCAAAAAAAAAAAAAAAAAGGGTTGAATGATAAAATCTGATTGCTTAGAAATAAAAATGTCTAATACTATTCACAGAAAGTTCAAAAATAAACAAAGCTAAACAATATACCCTTTGGGAATCAATATGCATGTATATGGCAAATCCCTTAAAACAAGATGATGATGAACATAAAAATCGGAGTGTGAGCCGGGTGCCGTGGTGCATGCCTATAGTCCCAGCTGCTCCAGAGGCTGAGACAGGACCACTGCTTGAGCCCAGGAGTTCAAATCCAGCCTGGGTAACATAGTAAGACCCATCTCTATAAAAAAAAGATATAATAAAATAAAATGTAGGATGTGGTTTTCTGAGAGGAGGATAGAAAAGAAATTGCATAAGATCAGAAAGCGGTTTGGGGCTTCATGAGTATGAATGATGTTCTATTAAACTGGATGGTGGGCACACACAGGTTAAAGAGTATTCTTGGTGTAAAGTGCATGTATTCTTTTGTGTGTCTGACACATCACAAGAAAAAAGCCTCCAAATCTTCTGATAGAAACATGGATTTGTTGGTCAGAAGGCCATTCCCATATGTAAGAGGGAGTATGTTGCTTGGCGCGGTATCGATTGGCATCGGAGTTACTGTTTCTCACAATCCGGCTGACTGCCTCCCCGCCAAGCTTCTCTGAGCCCTGTTCACCCACAGGACAGCCCCCAGCTTGTTTAGGAGCAGGGGCAGCTCCAGGAGGATCAGGAGCAGTGGAGGCTGCTGAGCAGGGACCTGTGGGGATATGGTGACAGGCAGTGAGTCACCTCCCCAGGGGAGGCCCTGGTGCCCTCCACCTTGCCCCATCCCTAGTGCCTGGGCACTGTGGCCACAAAAATCAAGACCTAACCTGGACATAGCAGCCAAACACGTAAGACCAATGCCCTCTAATTATCACCCTAAGAATTGCCTTGAGATTCAGGGCTGTGGGCTGAGGCAGGGCAGGGCCATAGCAGCAATGTGAGGGGACACCCAGGGACCTGGTAGGACCTGAATCCACAAGAATCTCTACCAAAGTCCTTCATGTACAGGAGCACACTCTTCAGAGGTGCAGGAATCAATAACCTGGATATCTGTCGAATGCCTGCTCCTCTCCAGATGGCATTTCCCACAAAGGCAGGAGCCCTGTCTAGTCCTCTTCACAGATAAACTGGCACCTGCCGTGTGGCTGCAAACATCAATCTGTAAAATTCATGGTTGTTGAGGGGCGGCTGCTAGTGCCTGTCCTGGGTCCACTGTGATGGCCAGGCACCTCCCAGGGAACAGATATGGTGGACAGGCCTTCCCAGGAGGCGGGAACCCAGGTCTGTCCACACTCAGTATGGCTGGTTCTCCTGACATGATGGGCTCAGGGTGTCTTTACACTGGAAAGGGCAAGGAGGCTAGTCAGACACAGGATTTGCCTCCTGTCTGTCCCAGAGGGCATCACCCCTTCTCCACCTTCTCATGCCTTAAGCATATTCCTTGACTCTCCCAACCCTCTTACAGATTTCCGTTCCTTTCTTCCTATCATGCCCAATAGCACCAGAGGCCGAGTGGAGAGTGACACGGGAATCTGGGTGGGCCTGGCACCATGAAGGGGTCACTGCACCCTCGTCCTGCCCTGCCCTCCCTTCGTTTACACTCTCAGGGACACAGTGTGCACTGGAGTCATTGGTGCTGATGTCCCCAGACTCACATCATGGGACTGTCGCCAGCCCAGTGCAATCCCAGGCCTTCCCACCTGCCCAGTGTTCAGGTCTGACCTTGGCCTGGCTTGGCAGTAGCCGGCCCTGCCACGGGGACCTGACCTGGTCTCCCCTTCTGCTCTTACTCATCCCTTTCATTCCCCCTACAACCAGCAATGTGACCCCTGACACATGCACACGGCCCTGGGGAGGCGATGCTGAACTCTCAATGGCTTCTGCTGTCACAGGATGGCACCCACCTGACCTGGCCTCTGCCTATCACCCGGCAAGTGGCTCCAACCTCCTGGCTCCAGGTTCACCTTGGTGCTGCCACCCTCCCCACTCGGGTCTTTGTCCAGACCCTCAACCTCCCTCCTCTGCCTGCCTCCAGCTGACAGCTTTGCCTGCGTTTTCCTCGACCTTCCTGGGTTATGGTGGCTTCCTTTTTAGCGGTCCTCTTGACCCATTTCACATTTCCCTCTTGTCTTTATCACTGTTCTGTTCGTGGTTTCATCTGGACTGGTAGCTCATGGAGAACCAGGGCAGTATCTTGTCTTGGTCACAGCTGTGACTTGCTATCATCCTAGGGTCTGCCAAGGGCAAGTCAACAAATTGCCTGTTGAATGAATGAATGCATGACTCTCTCGAGTCTTACCTGCCTTCAGAAAACTTAATTGTCTGATGCTGGTGTGCCATATCCGGCTCAGGCTGGGGAGGAGACAGAGAATGCTATCTGCAGGCCCTGGAGCCATTGGATCCAGAGAGGGATCTGCTTCCTGTGTTTTCCAGATCCAAGTCTAAGATGCCCCCTGGCAGGACACACGCACCTGCTGCTCTCTCTGCCTCAGGGCTCCTCCTCCAGGGATCCTGGAGCTCACCCCCCCTCCTTTCTCCTGATCCCTGCTTGCTCATTACCTATTAGAGGGGCTTCACCACAGACCCCTCCACTCCTGCAAAGCAGTCACCCCCTTCTTTTATTTTACTCCGTGGCTCTTTTCACCTCTGTCTTTTACATTACCTCTGGAACTTATTCATGTATTTTTGCATTTGTTTATCATTTCTATCCCCCACCTGGAATATGGGCTCAATGTAAACAGAGCTCCTTGCCTGGGTGTTCACGGCTGGACTCCAATGCCAGGTCAGTGTCTGATACACCAGAAGCTCCCATAAGTATCTACTGAAAGGAAAAAAGGGTAAGAACCCCCAGGCGAGGCCCTCCTTGACCAGGAGGACTCATGGGAATCATCTGCCTCACAGGGGTCTTGGGTGTTGGCCAGGTCATCATGGCGACCCTGGAACTGAAATGGTGGGCAAATGATAACATCTTCTTTCGTCTGTATAGGCAGACATGGTCTACACTACTGAGCAAAAGACTCACTTAACTACCACATCAAGGAGTCATAGCCCTCAATCCATTTCCAAATTTGCACCAGTTAAAACCCACAGCCCTGGAATGAAGGAGAGGTCAGGTTCCCTTGAAGAAGGAGGAAGGGTAGGCCTGGCTATGCTACCACAGTTCACACTGAGAATCTTCTACCAGCTCTCCCAGAGGGACCAGAAGACACTGGCCAGGCTGTGTCTACATAAGGAAGGGAATTGTCAGGTTTTGGGGGGAATCCCGAATCCTCTTCTGCAGGGACCCCCAATCCTGAGAGGCCCAGCATGGGGCTTGGTCCACTATTCTCAACAAAGGCCTGTGGAGATCAGGGAACAATGGAGTTCTCACCCAGGTCTGACTTAGTGGGCATGATAGTTCCAGAATCTATGTATTGTCATTTCTTAAAGTTCGAAAGCATCGTTGGATTGACACACTCAGCAAATGGCAGCAGCCACATATTCTGCACTCCTGGACCCGGGGAGTGTGGGCCATTATGGTGGTAAAGGTGCAGGGGAGTCCTGGACCTGCCTCTCCCTGTGAAAATGGTGAAGGAAGCAATGCCAAGCTCCTGGAGAAATGGAAAGGTGCAGAGAGGGCATCAGGCACTTGGAGGTGTTGGTGACAGCCTGAGGTTCAGCTGGCCAGTGCGTGCACACGAGACATGGAGTCACAGCTCAGAGCGTCCGTGTCCATCAGGTTCACGTGTGATTCGAGGATCAGGCACAGGGAAAAGGAGGCTCACAGAGAATTCCAGGAGAGGCGGACAGAGCAGCCCGGGAGGGAGTGGTCAGGAGGTCATTCCAGTCCCGCAGAGGGGTTCTGTCTCAGTGCAGGGCCTTGAAGGACAGCAGATGCTACTGGTTCTCACCCTCTGGCCAACTCTGCCTGCTTCTAGAGCTTCTCTGAGGTCTGTTCACCCACAGGACGGCACCCAGCACGCTCAGGAGCAGGGGCAGCTCCAGGACCAGGAGCAGGACATAGGGGCTGCTGAACGGGGAGCTGTGGGGACACGGTGATGGGCAGTGAGTCACCTCCCCAGGGGAGGTCCAGGTGCCCTCCACCTTCTGCCTGTCTGTGAACCCAGGTCCTGTGGCTGCACAAATCCCTGGAAGGACAAACTCTGTATATGACAACTCCTCTAAAGGGACCATTAGTCCCTGACCTTCAGCCTGAGAGTCCCTGGAGTCTCAGGACTGCCTATAAGGAAGCACATGGCCATGAAAATGGTGCATGAGGACAGGGAGGGATCCACGCGAGAACCACACCCACAAGATCTCTACATCCCGGGGTTATTCACTGGCACATGGAATCAGTCATATAGTTTGATGTCCGTATGACCATCATTTCCCAAGAAGGTCAGGACTATTCATGTTATTCACAAGTAACTGGTACCTGCCCTCTGGTTGCAAACATCAGCCTGTAAAATTCATGGTTGTTGAAGGAATGAATGAATGGCCCAGCTCAGCTCTCAGCTCCTCAGAGGATTGGGCTCATCAAACAGGATGAGACTCGGGCCAGGGCTGCAAGGGAGGCAGGGGAGAGGGCCAGGGTCACCGGACCCCAGCGCATCTGCCCCCTGCCCTGGCCTGGCCGGGTCCCAAGACTCCCTTGCAGGACATCTGCCTTGCTCCTCCCTCCGCCTGGACCCCTCTTCCTCCAGAACCTAGAGTGCCCTGCTCCCAAACCCTGCAGGTCTCCACGCTCATGTCCTCTAATCCACAAACCCTTTTCTGATCATTGTCAGTGAAATAGCGACTCCAACACCCACACACATGCTCCCCAAACCCAAGGCACAAATATCTCTTCCCAGCAGTCATCAAACTTTGCTGTATTTGTCTGTCAGCCTCTGTGCTGACCTGTTCACTGTGTAAATCCACCTGGTAGAACCCAACTTCCACCAGAGCAGGACAGTGGCTGGGTGGTTCCCTGCTGTGACCCTATCCTGACAGGAGCACCTGGAACTTAGTAGGACCTTCACATTGGGTGTGGGAGGTGTGAGCAAAGAAGGGACCAGAAGAAGGGAGACAGAACCATCCATCTCTCCCCAGCCTACAGGAAAGGCTGCCCATGTGGCAGTCCTAGGGGCGTGAACCTTACCCAGGGTGTGGGCTGGGATCAAGGCTGTCCTGTCTGGTTGAGCTGGGCCAGGTGCATGCTGGGAGGTAACAGGAGGACCCGAGGTGCCCGTGGAGCTCTGAGACTGGAGGCTGCGGTCAGGGCTGCAGGGGCACCACAGGTCAGTCTTGGTGACCTCACCTGAGTCTCCCACTAGTCATCACCTGTTCAGCTCTGATTTCCACAGACACGATCACTCAGCACATGCTGGACAGATGCCCTGAGTCCAACATGTTCCACGGCCACACCCAGGCCAGACCAGGGCCCTGGGCCCCTCCCTAGACTTATCCCCATGTACTTCATAGCCAGGTGAGCACTTTCAGATGCGAGAGTCGACCTGCTCTCTACGGGAATGTGAGTCTGTGGAAAGAAGACCTGGCTGCAGACCCCATCTCAGCCAAGGAGGGAGGGGTGACATTTACTCTGTGAAGCGTGACCCACAGTGACTGCGGAGCCAGGGCCCTGGGCATGGCAGTGGCTGGAGTGAGGCTGGAAGTAAGGCCAGGAAGTCAGTGGGGTCCTCCCTGAATGATGGGACCCGAGTCCACTCAACCCTAAATGTCAGCCAGGCCGGTCACGGCACAAGGCCAGACACTTTCAGGGTGGGGCACACAGAGGAGTCTCGAACAACAGGTGCAAACGTGCTTTTGTGCATGTCAGCACACACACACACGGGTGCACACACACAAACGCACCACACAACTGTGCGTGCACACACACACACACATCTGTGCATGCACACACACACACACACTGCAAACACACCTCACACCTGTGCATGCGTGCACACACACACACACTTGTGCATACACACACACACACACAGCAAACCCATGCAAGCACGCACAGACACTGTGTCCTAAGTCACTGCCTGCAACCTCACACACTCCTGTCCCATTTCTCTCTTCAGGGACAGAATGACCAGCCCTAGACTCAGACAGGCCTGGTGCTGAGTGAACGGGTCTCCCCTGGGAACACCGACACCTCCACCTGGAAGACGAGGTCTTGGAAGACAGGATCTTGAAATTCTTGGAGCAATAGTCTATTGAACCCACACAAATATCCACCTGCATCCTCCTCTGTGAGGCTCTCCAGGGTCACTGTGAAGCTGAGGTTTGCAGGATGGTCCCTGATGGACACTCAGCCATTCCTCACTTCCTCTGACTCTCCAGCCTTTACAGTCTTGTTACATAGTAGAAAAAGTGGTTGTCTGCAGCAGTGTTTGTTGAAAGTCCTGTATTCCTCTTCATACTGACACTGCACATTCAGGGATCCTCACTGTGGTGTCTGTTATGGTGCTGGGGCCGCCCACAGCAAAACAGCTGGAAAACACAAGCTGAAGTCCCAGCTTCTCCTCAGATGGGCCTGGGTCAGGGATGTTCTGGGGTCAGGGCCTCTCCGACCCTGGGGTTGTAGAGGAGACAGTGGCAGGCAGACAGCCCTTGTCCACCCAGGAATCTGAACTGAGGGGTGAGTAGCTCCCTCCCTGCAGAGGTGGGAATGGGGAGGGGGGTTTCCATGGAGACAGGAAGGGCGTGGGCTGGGAAAACACTGTGTGTGTGCATGCCTGTGTGTTCACGTGCATGCATCTATGATTGTACGTGTGGTGCATCAAGACGGCATTTCGGATTGGATAACTGTGGCAATGACAATCACAGGCACCTCTCTCCCAGGGCCTCCTCTATCGAGGATGCAGTGGGACATGACTCACCTGCGCTGTGCCCTGGAGCCTGGTGCTCAGCTGGTGAGGCAGCTGCTGACAGCTCCTCGGTTCTCCTCTGTCCTCCTGCCCTCTCTCCATATCCCTACTTCCATGTCCAGGGCCCACACACCCATCTGAGACATTCAGGAGGAACAGAGCTGCCAGTAGCCGAGCAGCCCGATGCCTGGTGGTCATTTCTCAGATGTCACTTGCCGCTGCACCAGGCTCTGGTAGGACAAGGTGGAGTCCCCTCTCCCAGGGTCTGAGCCCCACTTCTGCTTTCTTCCCCTCTCCGCTTCCTTGTCCAGCCCTGTCTCAAGTCTGAGGCTGGAGATGGGAGATTGCAGAAAGCTCAGGAGAGAAGCTCCCTGGGCCGGTGCAGGCACCCCCAGACTCAAGGGGCCAGGGATCAGGGGCCAAGGTGCAACCAGGATCTGAAGCTCAATGGGCAGTTCCCACCAGAGCAAGTTTCATCCCTAAAGACAAGTGCCCAGGGCAGGGGGTGGAACCAGGCAGGAAAGAGGAGGACACATCTGATTCTGGCCCATGGCTTCCGCTGTATTGAGAAGCAGCACACACACCGCACGTTGAACTTCTCACTTCTGGGAGAGGAAGAGACACCCAATGTCCCTACTGAACATGTTCGCCTAGGCTGGAACTTGGTTTGGTGACAATCTTCAGTGCTTCTTATTTGTGAACAAGGGATGCAGTCTTTGACGCACTAACTGTAACCAATGCCAGACCTAAATTAGATTATCTGTACAACCTGTGAACCAAAGAGTATCTGAGAGAAGTCTCAATTAATTTTAGAAGTTTATTTTGCCAAGGTTAAGGGCACATCCATGACACAGCCTCAGGAGGTCCTCACAACATGAGGTGGTCAGGGCACAGCTTGGCTTTACACACACTTTAGGGATACATAAGACATCAATTAGTATATTAGGTTGGTACAAAAGTAATTGCAGTTTTGCCATTACTTTTAATGCACTCCAGCCTTGGCAACGTTAGTTTTAATGGCAAAAATCGCAATTACTTTTGCACCAACCTTATATGTAAGACGTATATTGGTTCAGTCTAGAAAGGCAAAACAACTCAAAGTGGGAGAGGGCTTGCAGGTCACAGGTAGTTAAGAGACAAACAGTTGCATTTTTTTGAGTTTCTGATTAGCCTTTCCAAAGGAAGCAATCAGATATACATTTATCTCAGAGAGTAAGGGATGACATTGAGTTACATCTGTCCTTTGCCCACAAGGAATTTCCTTGTGAACAAATTGTGAGGGAGGTATGCAACTTTTTTTTTTTTTTTAATCTCAGTAGCTATCTTTTTTAGCAATAAAACGGGAGGCAGGTTTGCTCTAAACAGTTCCCAGCTTGGCTATTCCCTTTGGCTTGGTGGTTGTGGGGTCTGGATGTTTATTTTACTTCCACAAACCTCAGGGCTGGTTGGCAGAAGTATTTAGTCCATACATTTATACGTGTCCTTTTTTTATCCGCCCCCCTGCAGACAGTGTCTTGCTTTGCTGCCCAGGCTGGAGTTCAGTGGCACAATCATAGCTCCCTGCAGCCTCAAACTCCTGGACTCAAGCAATCTTCCCACCTCAGCCTCCCAAACTGTTGGGATTATAGGCGTGAGCCATGGCATCCAGCCACAATCTTCTTTTTTATAGCTCGATTAATTATACTTTATTGCTTTCTGTGTACCAAGAAATTTATCTGTGAACTTCCCTCATTTAAAATATACCACAATTTTGTAATCTTGTTTTTTCATCTGTCTCTCTCTCTCTCTCTCTCTTAAAAATAGAAGTGGCCCAGGCCTCTCTGGACCTTAGGGAGGCCCTGAAAGCCAGAGAGGAATAAAGCAGATATTTCTGATTCCAGCCCAAGGAAAGACATTCGCTTTGGGCTTTAATCTTTGCTTGATTATTTTTTCCTTTGCAAGAGAAAGAGACTCAATTTCCTGGGTGGCTGGTTCTAGGATGTTGAATGTGCAGCTTGCCGACTCCTTAGGCGTTGTATTCTCAGTTTCTCTGTGGCAGGCCTTGAAACCCAAACAATTAATCAACTCCGGGCAATGTCTGTGGAGAGGTCACTCTGCCCGTGAGAGGGGGACCTCCCCGGCCAGAGTCTTCTGAGTTTCTGTGTGGATCTTCCCGAATCAGGTCCTCATGTACAGGCGTGAGAGTTGAAGAAAGAAATTCCCACAGGGTGCGGTGGCTCACGCCTGTAATCCCAGCACAGGCTGCTTTCAGTTTCGAAGTGTTTCCTGAAAAGCAAAAGGCACTGGAGAAGTGAGAGGGGAGGGAGAGAGAGTGGTGGGTGGAAGGACTTCGAAAACAATGACTCCCTGGAGTTTCTCAGTTTGGGTCGCCTTGCCCCCCCACCACCTAACACACCCTTCTCATTCTGTTTCCTGGGTCTGAGGATTCTGCTTTTCCCTTTTGCCATCCCTGGGCCACTCTGTCCTCTTCAGTGTCCTGGTCCAGTGAAGAGACTCTAGGGCATTAGTGCCAGAGAAATGCTGACGCCATCACTTATACTGTATGCTTTTGGTCAGATTCTTTACTCTCTCAGAGCTGTTGGCGAGGCAGCTAGAAGGAGGAGAGATTAATATATGTAAACTCTTTCTTAGGTGGAAAAAAGATCAATAAACTATAACCAAAAAAGAAAGTCAAGCAAACTTTCAGAGGTATAATCTCATGTTTTGGTTTTTAAATTCTTTGATGGAAGTATATCATACAAACAAAATAATACAAATCATAAATGTATAGCTTAGCAAAATTTGAGGAAATGACTACCCATGCCTAACAGCCATCCAAATCAGACACCCACACCCGTGAGGAGTCTCCTTCTGTATGGTATTTGGGTGGGCCTCTGTGATCCATAGATATGGGCCATAGGCTGACTTCCAAGGATAAGCCATCAAAGGTACTGTGCCTAGCTCTCTCTTGGATCACTATCTCCAGGGAAAGTTGGTGGCTGTGTCTTGAAGACTCACAAACAGCTCTTTTGAGCAAGGAGCTGAGGCCTCCCACCACCAGCCACGTGAATGCATGATGTTGGAAGCAGATCCTCCAGCCCCAGTCCAGTCTTCAGATGACTGCAGCCCCGGCCAACATCTTGACTAGAACTTAATGAAGAGAGACCCTGAGCCAGCAACACCCAGCTAAGCAACTCCTGGATTCACGACTCTCAAAATCATGAGATAATGAACATTTGCTGTTTTCAGCTGTGAAGTCATGGGGTAATTTGTTATTTATCAACAGATAGCTAATATAGTTGGGCCACACTTGCCCAGAGCCAGTCTCTGCAGCCACATCCAATCCTTATTCATTTACTCACTCAGCAAGTATTTTTTTAATGCCAACATTTGTCACCACACTCTGTAGCTGGATGCTGGGGCATTCAAGGTGAACGAAGCTGGCCCAAATGCTGCTGTGATGTAAAGGGAGATGGATAGAAACCACTGAAAGGAAACACATTAACAGCATTTGGCAAACTGTGGAGGAAATAAACAGGGACCCATAATCAAGACAATCGGGGTGATCCCTTCAAAGGGTGATCACAGAGGCCTTTCAGAGGAGGCAACATCAGAGGTGAAACCAAAAGGATAAGAAAGAACCAGAGGTAAGAAGATCTGGGGGAAGGGATTCAGGGGGAGGAACAGTAGGTGCTAAGGCCCTGGGGAGGGATGCACACTGTAGCTAGAACATAAAGACCACATGGGGACAGGGCAACACGATGAAATGGAAGAACAAACCAGTGGCTTGGTCCCCTCAGACCAAGTAGGCCAAGCAAGGAGAGTGGGTGCTATGGTTTGGCTGTGTCCTCCCTCCAATCTCAAATTATAGCTCTCATAATACCCACATGTCATGGGAGGGACCTGGTGGGAGGTAAATAAATCATGAGGGCATGTCTTATGTTGTTCTCATGATAGTGAATAAGTCTCACAAGATCTGATGGTTTTATAAAGGGGCATTCCCCTGCACGTGCTCTCTCTCTCTCTTGCCTGCCACCGTGTAAGATGTGACTTTGCTCCTCCTTTGCCTTCTACCATGATTGTGAGGCCTCCCCAGTCAAGTGGAAGTGTGAGTCAATTAAACCTCTTTCCTTTATAAATTAGTCTCAGTTATGTCTTTTCTTTGGGGGGTTGGGGGCGGAGTCTTGCTCTTATCACCCAGGCTGTAGGGCAGTGGCACAATCTCAGCTCACTGCAATCTCCCCCTCCCAGGTTCAAGCAATTCTCCTGCCTCAGCCTCCTGAGTAGCTGGGATTACAGGCAGCTTCCACCATGTCTGGCTAATTTTTGTACTTTTAGTAGAGACAGGGTTTCGCCATGTTAACCAGGCTGGTCTCGAACTCCTGACCTCAGGTGATCCACCTGCCTCAGCCTCCCAAAGTACTGGGATTACAGGCATGAGCCACTGCACCTGGCCTCAGGTATGTCTAATACCTTACTTTTGGGAGAGGAAAAGACACCCAGTGTCCCTGCAGAACATGTTCACCTAGGCTGGAACTTGGTTTGGTGACAATCTTCAATGCTTCTTACTATCTGTGAACAAGGGAAGCAGCTCTTTGAAGCACTAACTACAATCAGTGCCAGGAAAGGTCTGAGGGAAGGCAGCTGTGGGGATAAGAAACACCCCCTTCCTGCCCCTGCACCCCTTTCTCCTTGTTAGTGCCCATCCCACCTGCTGTAGTCAACTCTTCATGGTAAGGGTCTGGGCCAGAGCTCCCACCATCAGCAAGCTTCCCGGCTGACAGGTGGCTTAGGCACAGGAGAAGGGTCCCAACGAGGTACACTTCATTTCTGCCCAGACTTCCAGCTCTCAGAGAGCAAGAAGTTTATGTTTTCAAAAGACAGTGTGTTTTTGACGTTGCCTGCAAAGGGTGTGTAAAGGAAATAAGAGAGATGTCAAGAGGGCTGGGTTAGATTGGTCGGGAGAGGAGCCTCTTCCTGGGTAATGACTTCCCAAACACATGTGACAAATCCACTTGGACATGAGCCAGAGGACATGTTAGAGGAGGCTGGAGGGGAGGGGCAGTTGTAGAGGGTGAGATGAGAGTTTTTAAGCTGAAACTAAACATTGTCCAAGCAGTGGCCTTTTCATATCCACATCCCTCCTTTTCCACATCCCCCATCACTAAGCCCTGGTAACTGCTCATTTGTCATCTATTTCTGTACTTTTGTCATTTTGAGAGTGTTATAGAAATGGAGCAATATGGTACATAAACTTTGGATTGGAGCTTTTTGCTCAGCATAACCTCCTCGAGATTCATCCAAGTTGTTGTGTACATCAATAGCTTGCTCCTCTCTAGTGCTGGGGTGGCATTCTGTGGTAGGAATGAACTGCAATTTGTTGAACCGTTCACCCCTGAAAGGATGTCTGGCTTGCTTCCAGTTCAGGACTATTGTGAATAAAGCTGCTGTGAATTTTCATGCACAGGTTTTTGGGTGAACATAAGTTTCCATTTCTCTGAGATAAATACCTAAGAATGCGTTCACTGGATCATATGGTGCTTACATGGTTGGTTTTGTAAGAAACTGACAAACTATTTTCCAGAGTGTTTGCACCATTTTACATTCCTGCCAGCCACATAGGAGTGATCCAGTTTCACCACATCCTTCAGCATTTGGTGTTAAGGGAGGAGATCACCCCTCATATTGTCTTATGCCCAATTTCTGCCTCCAAAGAAAGAAGCAAAAACTAAAAGGCAGAAATGAAATCCATAAGCAGACAGCCCAGCACCATACCCTGGGCCTGGTAGTTAAAGATAGACCCCGACCTAATCGGTTATTTGTATAAAAAAGCACTGTGAAGACCCCTGTCCTGTTCTGTTCCATTCTAATTACCTGTGTATGCATCCCCCAGTCACGTACCCTCTGCTTGCTGAATCGATCAGGACACTCTCACGCGGACCCCCTTAGAGTTGTGAGCCCTTAACAGGGACAGGAATTGCTCACTCGGGTAGCTCGGCTCTTGAGACAGGAGTCTTGCGGATGCTCCCAGCCGAATAAACCCCTTCCTTCTTTAACTCGGTGTCTGAGGGGCTTTGTCTGCAGCTCTTCCTGCTACATAATCACTATTTTTTTATTTTAGCCACTCAGATAGGCAAATATATCCATCCAAATAACTCTCTCCCAGGGCTAATTCCTACAGAAAGTAAACAACTGGCCTGCAAGTCTGCCTTTGATATGCAAACCAAACCACTCCCAATTCCATGCCCCCACCTGCTTCCTTTCAGCAGGCTCCTGCAGTCTGGGATATTTTCTTTCCCCTGCCCTAAATCACCCCAGGGCCAGGTACCAGACAACTAGAGACCACTCTTCTATCCCAGCCCATCAGAATAATTCAAACTATGCACTCTGAAACCTGCTGTTTGCTTACCTTACCTTGCCTATCACTTCCTCTGAAAACCATGATAAAGTCTCCCACATCCATTTCCTCTCTCTCTCTCTCTGCCCCCTCACCCACCCTCGTGCTTCCCCGTGTGGCCCTACGTGGCACACTGCACCTCCTGCTTCTAGGGGTCTTTGAGTAGAAAATTATTTCTTTATGACAGTCATTTCCATATCTGCATGCCTTACCATATCTGGTTAAAACAAATCCTGGTACATTTTTTTGTTTTGTTTTGAGACAGGGTCTCACTGTATCACCCAGGCCACAGTCCAGTGGTATGATCATAGCTTACTGCAGCCTCCATCTCCCAGACTCAAGCGTTCCTCCTGCCTCAGCCTTCTGAGAAGCTGGGACTACAGGTGCGTGCCACCATGCCTGGCTAAATTTTTTTTAAGTAGGCATAAGGTCTTGCTATGTTGCCCAGGCTGGGTTCAAACAATCATCCTGTCTTGGCCTCCCAAAGTGTTGGCATTACAGATGAGAGCCACCATGCCCAGCCTCAGGTACATTTTTAAACATGTCCTCAATACATTAACCTGGTCCCTGTAAAACTCAGAGGGGTCCCATCATATGACAGTAAACCAATTTAAACTGAACCAGTTGATGGCCCAATCACAGTTTTGTTTTGTTTTTGTTTGTTTGTTTGTTTATAGGGAGTTCCCTACAATCTACTGTCAGGAAAGGAAAAAAATCCAATATGGTTTATGAGCAGAAGAACTTGCAATGGTATGATTTCCTCTGTGCAGGATTCAAAAACAACCATGTCCTTGCTCAGCACACTAAAGCAAGGGAGTGATCACCCCAAGAAGCATTCAGATAGTATTTAACTCTGATAGTAGGGAAAAGACAGTTATGAGGTCAGGGAGAGGCATATGGGGGGCTTCAAACATCTTAATAATGATTGATTTCCTAGGCTGAATGGTGGGTACACATGTTTATTTTTAGTCCTTGAACTGTATAGATACCTTATATACATACTCTTGTGTATGTGACATATTTTATTTATTTATTTGTTTATCTGAGACAGGGTCTCCCTCTGTCACCCAGGCTGGAGTGCAGTGGCACAATCTCGACTCAATGCAACCTCCACCTCCGGGGCTCAAGCAATCCTCCTGCCTCAGCTTCCCAAGTAGCTGGGATCGCAGGCACACACCACCATGCCCTGCTAATTTTTGTATTTTTTGTAGAGATGAGGTCTCACCATGTTGCCCAGGTTGCTCTCAAACTCCTGGACTCAAGTGATCCGCCTGCCTTGGCCTCCCAAAGTGCCGGGATTGCAGGTGTAAGCCACCGTACCCGGCCTACATTTTTTTTTTTTAACTTTTAAAAAGTATCCGGTGATAAGATGGAAAGAAATATGAGGGTCAGGGTCAGAAGTCCTTTTTGCAGTCAGAGGGGCTGTGTATCTGGACAGGGTTCCAATGGGCATGGGGTGTTGCAAGTTCTCCTGTTCATGTCTCTGTGCAAGGAGTCCTCCAAGACCTGTTCACCCAGAGGATAGCACTGAGTATGCTCAGAAGCAGAGGCACCTTCAGGAGTGGGAGAAGCAGGAATTAGGTGTTGCTGGGCAGGGACCTGTGAGAAGGAGAGAGTGACCAGTAGTAAGCTGCCTTCTCCGGGGAGTCCCAGGCTCAGCCTCTCCCCCACCTTCCCTCGAGGTCTCATCCTGTGCCCTCAAACCCAATGTCAGCATCAAGCCTGGTGGGTACCAGGGTCAGGCAGCCCCATGCTGAGGGTCACCGGCTCCTGACCTTCATTCAGCTCAGAATTAACCTTGAGTGTCAGGACCCAACAGATGCCAGAAGGTGAGGGATAGAGAAGAAGAGAGATATGTTAACCCAGGCAGGAACTGGCTCCCAGAAACAACTTCCTGAACAGATCCCTCAGCCACTGATGCCTGCGGGAACTCAGCTCTTGCTGGGAAAAACCTCAAGGATGAAATATTCCTTTACAACCACCTTCACTCAAATTAAATATGATCACGAGAACAGCTCTTTTGCTTAAACTGCTTAACAATCTCAACCCCAAGGAGTGACCTCTTCAAGCTCAGCCCATGGCCAGTCCTCTCACCCCGTGGGTCCCACTACACTGCCCCCATTCCAACTCCTCAAATGCTGCATTCTCTCCCCAAAATAAGCTGTTGTGCCATCTCTCCACCTTCCCAGCCCTCCACCTGCAGGGCTTGTCTGATGCCCTCCCTGATCCTCTCTAAGACGAGCCCCTGTAACAAGCCCTGTTGGCGCCCTGCCCCATATCACCTTTGCCCACTTGAGCTCCTGGCAGCTGCAGGCAGTCTTGGCCCCACCAAGGATTTCCCAGCTCAAGCTCTCCTTCTCTGCCTGAGGTTATCTACAGGAGTGCACACATTTCCCTGTGCAGAGCAGGCCAGATGGGCCACAGAATTCATGCCCCTAGGAGTGACTTCTGCCTGGAAGATTCTATCTCCAGTTCTGAGGAACATTCTACACAATCTCTCATATGGTGCCCAGAGGGGTTAATCTCCAGTGACTCCAGTTACTACAGGGATAACCCCTTCATTACATCACATTTCACCGCCCTTCCCCTTTCCTGGTCTCACTTTCTGCTCTCTCAATGTACTTCCTGAGATTACTTCTCTATAAACAAATTGCTCCTAAGTCCCTGTCTCGGGACCTGATTTGGGGGAAACCCAAACTAAGACAGTCCCTTTGTTCTTTATATTTCCTTGATAGCCCAAATCATGCCCCACCAGCTTCCCACACACCCTGGCACCCTATCTCTTTACACCTGCTTTATTTTCCTCCACAGTAATTATCATTAGTTGACATATTTCCTTGATCTATCATCTCTCTATCTGTCTCTATTACATATCTCTCTCTACCAGCTATCATCTCCATCTGTCTATCCAGCCAGCCAGCCAGCCATCTCTATCATCTGTCATATCTATCTATCATCTGTCTGTCTGTCTATCTATCTATCTATCTATCCGCCTGTCTGTCTATCTACCTATCCATCTGGCCATTGCCTGAATCTACCTATTGGCAACTTCCTCAAGAGCACAATCTTGCCCCTTTGTTCACTGTTGCATCTCTAGAATCTCCATCAGTTTCTGGCACATAACAAATAAATATCTGTTGGCCAGGCACGGTGGCTCACGCTTGTAATCCCAGCACTTTGGGAGGCCGAGGCGGGCAGATCACGAGGTTAGGAGATCAAGACCATCCTGGCTAACATGGTGAGACCCCATCTCTATTAAAAATACAAAAAAAAAAATTAGCCGGGCATGGTGGCAGGCGCCTGTAGTCCCAGCTACTCAGGAGGCTGAGGCAGGAGAATGGCGTGAACCCAGGAGGCAGAGTTTGCAGTGAGCCGAGATGGTGCCACTGCATTCCAGCCTGGGCAATAGAGCGAGACTCTGTCTCAAAAAATAAATAAATAAATAAATAAATATCTGTTGAGTGGGTGAATAATCAAGGAAACCTGTGTCTAGGAAGCCCCATCCTAGGAAAGAAGCTACACACATGGCAAAAGACACTGCGACACGTGCGTTTTGCCCTTGGCATTGGCTGGGCCTGGTGGGAGATCCAGGTGTCTTCACAGAGTTCTCAGTACTGGAGGCTGAGGATAAAGAACAGAGGCTCAGTGCCCTATGCCTGACTCTTCCCAGCTGAATACCTGGTGCCTGCATGGTTCTGACTTCATAAAGCAGAGGACGCTCAAGGAGGCAGCTGGACAGATGTTCTAGGACCATCATCTTCCCATAGGCAGACAGAAGCCTGACTGGAGCAATAGAGCATACCCCCAACCCCATCCCAATGGATGCCCTGCTCTGGAGCCAGGTGGGCATTTTATAAACCCAGACCAGAGGATGACCACCTTCTCCCATGTTGCTGTCCCCCATCTCGCTGAAAATTGACTTGCTGAAGGTCAGTTAGGCTTAGGTTCCAAAACCCCCCATCCTTGCCAGTGTATCCACACACCACCACTACCCTCCAGCACACACTCTCTCTCTGTCTCACACACACTCTCACACCTGCACACACACTCTCACATGTGCACTCGCGCAACTTCACAAATACACTCACACGCCCACCCACTCACACACACCTGCTCTCACACACACTCTCACACGCACACTCACACACCTGCTCTCACACACACACACCTGCTCTCACACTCCCACACACACTCACACACACCTGCTGTCTCACACACTCACACACACACCTGCTTTCACACACCTTCACACCTGCACTCACTCTTACATGTTTGCACACAACTCACATTCACATACTTAAACACACTTACACTCTCCCACTCACTCAAACACACATGTATTTCCCACACACATTCACACAACATACTCTGTCCTGAGTCTCTGATGCACCACACTAGGCCCAATTCTTCTCTCCTGGGCCAAAATTTCTGTGGCTGCTCTGCAGAGATGGCCTCATATGCCTGAGAAAAGAGGCTCTTACCCGAGGAGACCAGCACTTGAACCTGGAAGAAGGGATCGGGCAGGAAACCAGACAGACTCTCTTCCTGCAGTATTGTTGCAATCCCACATCGGTATTTTCCTGCATCATCTGCCGTGAGGTTCTCCAAGGTCACGGTAAAGGTGAGGTCCCCAGGATGGTCTGTGATGACCACTTGGTCACTCCTCACCGCTCCCTCGGGCCCTCTGGTCTCCACCATTTCATGCTAAATTGGCAAGCATGGTTGTCTGCACCAGTATTTGTTAAACGTCTTGTATTTCTCTTCATATCAATACTGAACGCTCAGGGATTCCCCCACGGCGCCCATCAAGGTGCTGGGGCCATTCACAGTCAGACAGCCTGGAAAACACAAGTCCGTTTCCCCATCTTCACCTGGAAGAATCTGGACCAGTGGAACCTTGAGTGTCAGGTCCTTTGCACACCCAGTGTTGCCTGAGGCTGGAGGAGGGAGGAGTTGGGAACCAGGGAGCTATGGGCTATCTGCAAGGGGAGACCCAAGGAGATGCCCGGTGTGGGATCCTGAGACTCCAGAGGCCATGCCCAGCCTGGGTGTGCTCAGCCATCTTATAATATCAGGGGGAGAGGCTTGACCTCGGTGGCCTCAGATAGGTTCTGGGTCCCCCAGAAGTGTCAGTCCTGAGAAGAAACGCCTGTCCTCATCGAACACCAATGATTGAATGAAACCACTAAGTACACTCTGAATAAATGGACGGCTGGAGAGATGGATGGATGGATAGACGGACGGACGGATGGATGAAATAGGAAAGGAAATAATATTGAGAACCAGGAAAAACCAGAAGCAGCCCAGTACAGAGGGCAAGGAGGAAGCCTGGGGCTTCTGGCTCTGCCCCTTTCCCAAATCATCTGTGGGCCTCATACTTGCAGTCCCTGCCCATATAGATGAGGCCTCCTGCTCCCAGGTCTGGGTCACAGAGAATATGGGGGCTGCCCTGGGGATATCAAGAGGCCATGTAGAAAGGGGTTGTTCTTGTGATTCAAGGACATTTATGCCTGGATTCTTCCCCCCGGACAGAATCCTGCAGCAACACTCGCCGTTGCCTAACATCTGTATGCCTCTGCTCCACGGGGACACCCATCAGAGCTTCCTTCCCACCCCCAATTCTCTGCAGCACCCACCCGCCTTGGCGTGTCCTGGGCCTCTTCTCCAGGTCCTCTGCCCCCTCCAATATTTCGACATTACTCTCCCTCTTCGAGTCCCCTCTCTCATTCCTCCACCCATTCTGCAGGCTCCGGGTCCAAATGACTAGGACCCAGCCCCATCAACTCTCTGCTTCCTGCCTCAGGGGCCTTGCCAGTCCTAAACAGCTGCTGTCTCATCTGCTCTTGACAAGGAGGTGGTTAACCCAGGGCAAAATGGCTATTGAGAAATGGTTTTGGCAAAATACCAAGCTCCTGTAGAGGAATTGTGGATGTAATCTGTCTACCTATCATCTATCTATCTATCTATCTATCTATCTATCTATCTATCTATCATCATCTATCTATCTATCCATCCATCCATCTTTCATCTACCCACCCATCCATCTAGGTAATATATTGCCATCCACTGATGGAGAGGCTTTGCTATGTTTTTATTGTGAATTAAAAGAAAAATCTGGCCAGGTGTGGTGGCTCATGCCGATAATCCCAGCATTTTGGGAGGCCGAGGCAGGTGGATCACTTGAGGTCAGGAGTTTGAGACCAGCCTGAACAACACGATGAAACCCTGCCTCTATTGCAAATACAAAAAATTAGCCGGGTGTGGTGGTGGCCATCTGTAATCCACCTACTCAGGAGGCTGAGACAGGAGAATCACTTGAACTCAGGAGGTGGAGGTTGCAGTGAGCCGAGATCGCACCACTGCACTCCAGCCTGGGAGACAGAGTGAGACTCTGTCTCAAAAAAAAAAAAAAGAAAAACAAAAAGAAAGAAAGAAAAAGAAAAAAAAAACAGGAAAACTTTATCTTTTGCATCTTCATTTTCTTATCTCACGTTTTCTCACTTTATTTCCCAGAAAGCAGGCTCAAGTGGCCCACTGACCTGCTCTGCATTAGAATGCTGTCTGCCTCTCTGAAACGGTGATTCTCACCTGGATGGGGGGAGCGGGGGGCGGGGGGAACATTTGGCAATGACTACAGATATTTTTGGTTGTCCCAGCTTAGAGTGGGGAATTGCTGCTGGCATCTGGTGGGTAGAGGCCAGGGATGCTGCTAAACATCCTACAATGCACAGGACAGCCCCCAACACACAGAATAACACAGCGCCAAATGTCCACAGTGTTAAGGGCCAGGAGCCTTGTCCCAGGGAGCTAACTGCCTCCCAGGCACAGGCTTGGGGGCAAGGAAGGAGTGGGCGCACCCAGTCCTCTCCTGCTATTGCTGCTGCTCTCAGCTAAGGCTCTGGGGGCGCTGTTAGCCTGCTCTTTCAGGCCCTTAAACTTCTCTCTTGATGATTTGGGGCGAATTCCACAGATCTGGGAGGAAAAACATTGTGGGGCACACACTGAATCCCACCACAGAGCCTCCCTCCCCTTGGATATTCAGTCCAGACCCTGACCCTGAGCCAACATGGGCAGCCTCCTCCACCTCCACCCCGACCCCACTGCCACCCAGCAAGCTCCCCACCTACCCAGCTTTGCAAAGAAACTGACTTTCTCCCTCCACCATCATTTACGGAAACTCTCAGACCAGGGCTGACCACAAGTTCCCAGCTGTCTCACCCTTCTGGGGGCCCGTTATGTAGCAGCCCTGGGGCCAGCCCAGACCTGTGGGGACACCCAGGGTTCCCACGCGGGGATGCAGCATATGCCTCCAGATATGTAAGTGAAGCTTTACAAGGAGGCTCAGCAGACACTGACATTGAATTACAGAAGGAGCAACAATCTTGGAAATAGAAGTATTTAGGTTTGGACCTTGACTGTGCCTTTTATAAACTGTTTAATCTAAATTATTTGCACCTCTAAGCGCAAGCCTCGGTCTCTTGTTTTCATCAGGATTGCAATAAGAATTAAATTAGATAATGGGAAACAAGACATGTATTACAGTGATTAGCCTAGTAAGTACTGGTTTTCTGTCCCCTATTCCCCCTTCTCTCTGATGGATCGTGGTGGCATTCCTGATCTTAATAATGATGGTAATAATGATTAAAGTTGCAAAATCTACTTAGGGCTTACTGTGTGGGAAGCAGTTTACCGTTTAATCTCCACCCTATCCCGATAAGGAGATTTGAGAAGCTTCTATGCACACCTCACTCCCTCTTTCTTGATATCATTTCTTCCCCTTGCCCCTCACCAGCCTTTTCTCATGCCCGCCTCACCCTGACCCGCCAGAGCAGACCTCCCTGCACCCAGGACCTGCCCTGCTCACCTGGGACACAGAGAAGGAGGAGAGCTGAAGGCAGCATGGCAGCCCCAGCCCTCTGGGTCATCTCACCAGCATGGAAGTCCCTTGTGGCAGCAGGGTCTGAGGCTGGAGCCCAGTCGCAGAAGTTCAGTTCACCTGTCCCCTTTTCTGCTGTTCTGGACACCTCTCGTTTCCTTCTCTGGCCTCTTCTGGGTTTGGTTCTCAGGGCTGGTGAGAGTATGGAGGAAGCTGGGGCCACGGGGCACTATGTGGTCAAATGAAACAGTTTTGAGAACTTGCTGAAGTTCTTCCTAATAAAACATGTTTGCTGTTCCCCTTTCTGTTCCCAGTAAAGACAACATCCCTCCCATTACCCACAGCTGACAGGTCTGCCCTTCTCCAAATCACAGCATGGCCCAGGACCAGTGAGACTGGGCCAGCTGCCATCTGGATTTTCTGGGCAGGTCCTCCTCTCTGTGAATGGCCAGTTTTCTGTGGCCAGCATGAGCCGCCCCAGGGTATGGCTCAGCCTTCACTGGATGAGACCGGCTATTTGCAAAGCCCAGTGTAAAATGAAACGTAGGGTTCCAAAATTATTAAGAATTTCAAGATGGTGACAGCCGAGCATTAAACAGGGGACCCTTCTAAGAGCCGGGCCTGTGAGACTGCACGAGGTAGGGGCACACCCAGGATGCCCGCTGGTCTATCTCTGATCCTTAGTGGTACAGATAGGCTGGGTGCAACCTCGGAGGCTCTGACCTCTTAACCCCTCACTCTTGCTCTGACCTCAGCCGACCCCAGAGGTCCCTGTCTTGGTCACGTGCCTGACCTGGCACCACACAGAGCTTGGTGGACCATCTATAAGCCTTGCTTTTGACCTGTGTGGCTCTTCCTGTCACCCAAGATGACCACATATAAGAGTTTCAATATATCAAGAGCTAACTCGGGGGAACCTGGCCAGAAGTGTGCCCAATATACACAGAATGGCTGTGGAGGATTTATAAATGCAAGCACAGCTTCAGAATGCCTCATCCAGGAACTTAGATTCCTGGAAGCAGGAAACTCTGAATTCCTGGCATTCTGTTATCAAACGTCTCCTCCTTGGTGTTTCAGTAAATGTGTTTCCTGCTTGTTCATTTTTTGCTGCATTTGGAGTCCTCATATTTCTGTGTGTGTTCACATGTGTGTATATGGGTGTGGTATGAGGGATATGTGTGTAGTGTGTGTGGTGTGTGTAGTGTGTGTAGTATGTGTGGTATGTGTGTATGTAGGTACATGTGATGTATGTGCATGGTGTGTGGGATGGTGTGTAGTGTGTGTGTATGTGTGGTGTATGTGGTGTGAGTGGTGTGTGAGATGTGTGTAGTGTGTGTATGTGTGGGTGTGGGAGTGTGTGTGGTGTGTGTGTGTCCATGCGTGGTGTGCATGTGTGGTACGTGGGGTGGTGTGTGTAGTGTATGTGTGTGCATGTGTGGGCGTGGGGGGTGTGGGTGGTGTGTGTGTACATGTGGTGTATGTGTGTGGTGTGTGGAGTGGTGTGTGGGGTGGTGTGTGCATGTGTGGGCGTGGGGGTGTGGGTGGTGTGTGTGTACCTGTGTATGTGTGTGGTGTGTGGGGTGGTGTGTGTGCATGTGTGGGGGGTGTGGGTGTGTGTGTGTACATGTGTATGTGTGTGGTGTGTGGGTTGGTGTGTGCATGTGTGGGTGTGGGGAGGTGTGTGGGTGTGTGTGTGTACATGTGGTGTATGTGTGTGGTGTGTGGGGTGCCGTGTGCATGTGTGTGGAGGGGAAGCAGGAGCTGGGAGTGATAAAGATGTCTCCCCTTGCAGCCTGCACAGCCGGTTGCGAGCCCCGCCCCCTGTGCCTAGCTCTGGGCGCTAAGGAAAGTCTTGCCTGGTCCTCCCTGACTCTGCGTCAAGGGCTGCTCAACGTGCCTTTCTTGGGAAGAAGGGATCTGAGTCTGTTAAGGAGATGACGCACAGCTGCAGACTTTTCCAGAAAACACTCTCACCATCTTCGTCTGGACAAACCACCGGGTGCACGGGGTTGTATTAGTCAGCTCTTTCTGGCTCACATTGCCATAGCAAAACTCCCTAATCCCAGCATGCTGTAACCACAAAAGCTTGTTTCTATACACAAGCGGTGAGTCAGCATTGCTTGGGCACCAGGCTGCAGAGCCCAGTCCGCTAGAGGGGAGGGAAGGCACCAGGTGGCTCTCTGAGCCTCTGCCCAGAAGGCGGGCATGCGGCTCCTGCTCACCGTTCATTGTCATAGGGTCAAGCCTGAAGTCAGTGGGAAGGAGAAGCGCAGTCCTCTTACAGGGCGAAGCAGCAAGTCACTGCCCACAACCACAGAACCCACTACTGGAGGTTCCCTAACCAGGCTGGAAGGGTCTCCCGCAGCACACCGACTCCGTGCTTCTCGCTCATCCAAGTTCGGGGCAGGGAGAGGCTGCAGGGTCTGCTTAGAAACAGCCTGTGTGTGTTTCATTTTTTTAGCTAGGACCAGACACTTTGCCAAATGCAAAGGACATGGCAATGCCACAGGGAAGCACCTTTGAAGCAGATGTGCTCTGGGCCCTGGAGTCCCCCAGGAGATGACAAATTCCTTGAAGAGATGGCCCACATCTGGAACACCCAGGCTTTTTCCATGTCAAGGCCAGCATCGGGAGCCGCTGTCCCTTCCCCAGCAGGCCCTTGTCATTCTGTCTCTGAAACCTGTCCTGGAAAACGCTGTCTGCCCCAGGAGGGCAGAGCTAGGGGAGGACTGAGAAAAATGAACACTGGCCGTTCGGCACAGCAGGGCGGGGAGCCCGGGGCCCTGCCTGGCACTGCACCACACTGAGACTCCCACCACCGCTGCCCTCGAGGGACAGCTCTTGGGGCCTCCAGAAAGTGAAGATCTCATCTCGGAGGGGTGCCTTCTTAGGGCAAACTCGGGGCATGTGATGTGTAGGACAGTGTGAGCAGCCCACACACTTCTCTCTGCCTTTCGGGGCTGTGCTTGTCTTTCTGCTTCCTCAAAGACCGTCATCCTCCCTTCTCATTCTCCCAAGATTAGCTCAGGCCACACCTCTCCTGGAAGGCATCCCTGCCTGCTCCAGGCCTTCCAGACCCCTCCCTCTGGGGTCCCTGTTACCTGCAACGCTTATTTCTGTATTTAATCTCATGTCCCTGTGCTGTCATTGTGCTGTTGCATGGTGTCCATTTCCAGGTGAAGCTATAGCCTCCACAAAAGCAGGACCAATCTGGGCACCCAGAGACGCAGACAGAGCTCAGCCCCAGCCTTGTGAGCTGAATTGGAGGGTGAGAGCTCCGATCCTTCCATATTTTCCAGGGAAGGGGATCAGGAATGTATTAAGGCATTGGGCCTCTCTTCTCTCACCTCTGCTACCCCACGTCAGTCCATTTGGGGAGTGGTTCTCAGTATCCTGTGCATCATGGTGAGAAAGGACAAGTGCCCAAGGATGGTGGACCCCACTGTCCACTTTCCTCCCTCCCCACGGGCACTCAAGGGAGACATCACCAAGAGGGCAGCCTCCTGACCAGCTCTGGGCAATGGATGCCTCTTTGGTATCTTGTTACAAATACGGGGCTCTCTAGGGAGCAGGGTGTGGGGAGGGTCTTCCCAACATGGGGGCTGGGGCGCTATAGGGAGCCTGACTCAGAGAGGGTCTCTACCTGACTCTGATGATGTGGGCCATGTCGCACAGTGAGGAAGGTTCTGGCCATAAGCTGGGAGCCCTGGCTCAGATTTTAGGGTCTGCTATTCACTAGTTATATGACTTTAGCCAAATCAGCAAAAGTCTCGTAGCATCAGTCTCCTCATCTGTGAAATGGGAATAAAAATATTCACCCTGCTCAGTCGCAGGAGTTGAGCAGAGGCATTTGAAGGTGGTGGCATCCCTCTGGGAAACTTTCCTCTTTTGATCTTCTACATACCATGCACTCTGTATATTTAAATCCTGCATACCCATCCCAACACCCCTGCCAGGTCACTTTTAAATAAGTTGACTGGAGCTGGAAAGACGAACTAAACTGTCATGACGGGAAGTGGGGAGGTCAGGATTTGAACCCAGGTCTTTGGGGGGTCCCACCTCTGGCTCTCAT
This sequence comes from Hylobates moloch, assembly GCF_009828535.3. Lineage (NCBI taxonomy): Eukaryota > Metazoa > Chordata > Mammalia > Primates > Hylobatidae > Hylobates > Hylobates moloch. The sequence goes on along the minus strand of NW_026652290.1, from coordinate 8,264,691 downwards.
GATGCAAAGTAGGGATTGCAACACTCAGGCAGGGGTGAGATGGGTTGAGAAATGGCAAGTGGAAGAGGCCTCCCTCTAAGTCTTATTTCATTCAATATCTTTTCGCAGAACAGCAGGAAGTATCTTCAGGGGAAATTAACAACACAACAAAGTCTGCTTCTGGGTGTCTGCTATGGATTGATGAGTTCCCTCCAAAATTCATATGTTGAAGCCCGAACCCGTAATGTGGTGATATTAGGACATGAGCCTGTGGGAGGTAATTAGGGTTAGATGAGGTCATGACGATCGGGCCCTCATTTTGGGATTAGTGCCCTTATCAGAAGAAGAAGAGAGATCTCACTTTCTTTCTTAGTCCATTTAGGCTGCTATTTTAAAATACCATAGACTGGGTGGGTTATGAACAACAGAAATGCATTACTCACAGTTCTGGAGGCTGGAAAGTCCAACATCAAAGTGCTAGCAGATTCAGTGTCTGTTGCGGGCTCACCTTCTGGTTCATAAAGAGTACTTTTTTTTGCTGTGTCTTCACATGGTGGAAGGGGCGAGACAGCTCTCTGGGGTCTCTTTTATAAGGGCACTAATCCTGTTCATAAGGGTTACACCCCCACAAATGAATTATCCCCAAGGATCCACCTCCTAATACCATCACACTGGGGATAGGTTTCAACACACGAATTTTGGAGAAACACAAACACTCAGACCATAGCACTCTCTCTGCCATACGAGGATACAGAAAGATGGCAGCCATCTGCAAGTCAGGAAGAGAGTCCTCACCAAACGCCAAATCTACCAACAGCTTGATCTTGACTTCCCAGCCTCCAGAACTATAATAAATAAAGGTGCCTTGTTTATAGACCACTCGGTTTATGGTATTTTGTTACAGCAGCCTGAGCTGACTGAGACAACATCCTGGTATCTGTCCCAATGCTTCACTGTTCTGGCTTTTCAGCATGAGTCACCTGTGCTCCTTCTCACTGGAGGAGCCCTGTCTGGGGCAAGACCTTTGCAGAAACAGTGAGGCTTCTTGTCACTTTCCTCATTTGGAAATCAGGGATTTGGATGACAATTGGATTCCACCAACTGAGGTGTCTCTGAGGCCGTTTGAAAGGCCCAGTTAGACAGAGGTTATCTTCCATGACTCTTAGCCATTGCTGTTGGCAAACAAGGATTAGAAGAAACAGGAGACTTTCATGAAGCAGAGTTCCAGGATATGTTTTCTAGCTTCCTGGGTGACAAGAAGCAGTGAGGGCAGTGACAACTTCTTCATCTGACTTGCATTAGGAAGATTCCTTGGATTGCATCTTCATAAAATTATTCTCTAGCTTCCTGGATGTGGAAGGCAGTTGCTGGGCAGATACCAAGACTTCATGCTCCCTGTGTGACCCTAGGGGCCTCAAAAGTAGGCTGTTCTGGATGTGAGGGAGGAGGGAGGGACAAGCTTAGGAGCTGCTTCTCCAGCACTTTCCACAATATTATAAGCACCTAATTCTCTGCATACCTCCTAGTGCCCACCTACAGTGGGCACTAGACCTGAGTGGATACATACTCTTGGAAGGATCCAATCCCAGCAATAAGGTTGTTATTAACTAAGATAAAGGAAACCCACATTATACAGCTCCTCGTGTCTCTGGTCAAGGGAGAGCAGGCAGGCAGGAGGGTCATCTTAGAACCGCATGCCATGTGTTCTCATTCCATCTAGCAGGTGACTTATGCCAGACACTGCTATACGAGGAGACACACTGGTGAACAAGACTGAGGCCCTGCAGGGTCCTGATGGGTACTGGAGGCTCTGGTTCCAATATGAGGAGGATGAACACTTCAACACAGTTTTCTTTTTAGTAGATGGACCAGGAAATCAGAGGAGCTCTCTGTTACTCCATAAGGGCTGTGGTTCTCAATAACAACTAATGGCTGTGGCTCTCAATAATAACTAATGGCTGTGGTTCTCAGTAATGACCAAAATCCAGCAGCAACGCATTATAGTCAATGGTAGAACACTGCTGCATTTTGGTCATTCCTTGAAACCCATTTGCTTGAAACTCAGTTCTGCTACAATTGCAGCGATGTATGCAGGAAAAATATTGACTCAGCAGACTTAGGTTGTCCAAACCCTGCACCTTCCCAAAAAAGGTTTAGCTCTTGCTTTGCTCCTGGGAGATAAGCTCTAAAACCTTGGAATATCCTGCCTGGTTGGAGTGTCTTTGTTTATCTGGGGGCTTTGATGCCATGCTGGATAGCTCACGTTAACAATGTGATTATGGCGGGGGCTTCTATCCATGCTAGATGGTTGATGCTATCAATGTAATTCCTGGGTGGGTGGGGAGAACTTTGAGCTATGTAGTTTTAATTTGATCTCTGTAGACTTAGGCACTGAGGTCAGTTCTACAGGTGTTCCATGACTGTATGACTGACCCCAATGAACTCTCTGGATACCAAGGCTTGGGTGAGCATCCCTGGTTGGAGCACTTTGTGTGTGTTGTCACACATTGTTGCTAGGATGGGAGAATTAAACACTGTCTGCAAAATCCCACTGGGAGAGGACAGCTGGCAGCTTGCACCATGCACTTTTTACCTTTGCTGGTTTTAATCCATATCCTTTCAGTGTAATAAACCATAACCATGAGTGTAACAGCTTTTCTGAGTTCTGAGTCCTTCTAGTGTAGCCGAGTCCAAAGCTCAAACTGCTTGCCAAGCAACAGCCAGTAAGTCAAAAGACAAGCTGTTGGGGCAAGGAAGATGGCTTTACAAGCCAGCAAACCAAAGAGATGGTGGACTCATGTCCTGAAGAGCAATTGTAAAAGGCATGAATCTCAAGCTTCTTTTTATATTGGGGAAGGCAGAACAAGGAGGAGGTTGAGCCGGGAAGTGACAGTTGACCACAGACATCTGGGCGTCAGCTGAGGAGGTTGCATTAACTTCTTTGTTCTTGGTAAGGTCACGATGTTCCTATAAATCTTTAGCATAACATTGTTACTGTGTGTATGTCTTCCTTATTGCTTCAGGGGTGTTGCAAAGGGACTATTATCATCCTGGCTTTAAAGTTAAACTATAGCCAGGTGTGATGGCTCATGCCTGTAATCCCAGCACTTTGGGAGACCAAAGCAGGCAGATCACCTGAGGTCAGGAGTTTGAGACCAGCCTGGCCAAAAGGGTGAAACCTCGTCTCTACTAAAAATACAAAAGTTAGCCGAGTGTGGTGGTGCACACCTGTAGTCCCAGCTAGTCAGGAGGCTGAGGCAGAATTGCTTGAACTCAGGAGGCAGAGGTTGCAGTGAGCCGAGATCGCGCCACTGCACTCCAGCCTGAGCAACAGAGCGAGACTCTGTCTCAAAAAAAAAAAGAAAAGAAAAAAAGTTAAACTATACACTAAATTCCTCCCACAGTTAGTTTGGGTTATATGCTAAAAGATATTGCAGGGTAGGGGTGTGGTCAGGAGCAAAATGGAGTTTGTTATTCTAGACCTCCTTTTCATGGTTATGCTAGTGAATCATTAAACCTGGGAGTGGTTTTGGGTACCCCCAACAAGAGATGGAACGTTTGACCGAATTTTAGTGCAATATGATAACAGAGGGGAGAGCCACCTGTTGTGATAAGGAAGCGGGATAAGGTACCATCAAGCTAGCTTCCAATGAAAAAGAGGGTTTACCCGGGAGTACTAGGTCCCACAGGTACAGGAGGGAGTACGGCAAATGAGGTGAGAAATTCTACTCAAATAGTGGCCAGGCACAGTGGCTCATGCCTGTAATCGTTGCACTCTGGGAGGCCAAGGCGGGCCAATCACCTGAGGTCAGGAGTTTGAGACCAGCCTTGCCAACATGATGAAACCCCGTCTCTACTAAAAATACAAAAAATTAGCTGAGCGTGGTGGTGCACATCTGTAATCCCAGCTACTCAGGAGGCTGAAGCAGGAGAATCGCTTGAACCTGGGAGGCGGAGGTTGCAATGAGCTGAGATGGCGCCACTACACTCCAGCCTGGGCGACAGATTGAGACTCTGTCTCAAAAAAAAAAAGAAAGAAAAAGAAAAAGAAAAGAAATTCTTACTCAAATAGTGATCTTGTTGGGAAGATGACCAAGTTAATTCAGTTACAGAGGTCAACGTCATATATCTTTCATTAGACTTGTCAACATCTTTCCAAGGAAATTGCTTTTGGATTTGTCATGGATATTTGATTTTGCTTTATTTGTTTGCTATCTTTTTTTTTTTTTTTTTTTTTTTTTGGGAAGAGGGTTTGCTTTTTTCCCCGGG
>NW_026652290.1:8218567-8255443 GCF_009828535.3 Hylobates moloch | reverse complement strand
GTGTGAAGTCACATCAAGGCTTTGCACATCTGAAACATATGCAATTGTCCTGACAAATTCTGGAAGTTCAAGAAGAAATAACACTCAAATTGCTAATAACACAGCAAAAGTAGCTGAAGAGATGTGTGTTCTCAGGACAGAACCCCTTCACACATTCGCAAGTTAGTATGTGTGGTGTACTGTTATTTTGTTTATTTATTGATGGAGCCTCTGTCTGTCGCCCAGGCTGGAGTGCAGTGACATGATCTCTGCTCACTGCAACCTCCACTTGCTAGGTTCAAGCAATTCTCCTGCTTCAGCCTCCCGAGTAGCTGGGACTATAGGCGCGTGCCACCATGCCTGGCTAAATTTTTGTATTTTTTTTTTTTGTCACCCAGGCTGGAGTGCAGTAGCGCAATCTCGGCTCACTGCAAGCTCTGCCTCCCGGGTTCATGCCATTCTTCTGCCTCAGCCTCTCCGAGTAGCTGGGACTACAGGCGCCCGCCACCACGCCCGGCTAATTTTTTGTATTTTTTAGTAGAGACGGGGTTTCATCGTGGTCTCGATCTCCTGACCTTGTGATTCGCCCGCCTCGGCCTCCCAAAGTGCTGGGATTACAAGCGTGAGCCACCGCGCCCAGCCCTCTCCTTTCTTTTTAAGGCAAGCTCACGCCTGCAGTGCAGTGCCAGAATGGAGGGGGATCCATCACCCTGAGCACACGGGGCTTCATGGCGAGTGGATGGGTCAGGGCCGTGAGTGAGAAGAAATCTGTCTGCGAAGGGTGACGGGGAAGTGTTCTGCGGGAGGCTGGGCCACCTGAGCATCCTCAACCCCTCAGGGTCAGACGGAACCTTTACCCCCGACTCCCACCCCACGACGGTGCTGATGATGAGCTGGGGCCCTGCCCCCCACGCCCACCCAGCTGGTGCGGGCAGCCTTTTCAATTTTCCATTCTCATGTCTGCCACCCTTGTCAGGCCCTTCCCTTGCCTCAATGCGAGCCCAACTCAAAGAATGAATGTACAAGTTTGAGTTGGGGCCTGGGTCGCCAGGCCTCCAGGGCCCTGAGTATGGTCCAGGAGGGTGGTGACTGGCTGTGAGGAATGGCCCAGGGCCATGTGGGGTCCAGGAGGGTGGTGTAGTGACTAGCTGTGAGGAATGGGAGGAGGGTGGTGACTGGCTGTGAGGAATGGGGCCTACTGTTGTCAGAAACTACAGTTTTTCTAAGAAAAGCTGAAAATCCGGATTTGTATATGAGTCTCCTGATTTTAAAAGGCTGACAGTTATTAATGTTCTGGCAAAAACATTTTCAAGGAAAATATGAGTGGGTAAAAGTAAGAGCCAAAATGGGCAGGGATCTGGGACTGTGGACTGCCTGCCCTAACAACCCCAGGGCCACAGGAGTCCACAGGCACAGCCACCCCGCCCTCTGCCCTCACCCGCCCCATCACACTCCCACATCAAATCACCTCCAAGGCATGTGTGTTAGAACCTCTGGGGGTCTTAGCTCTTCACAGGACACTTTCTGGATTTTTCTTTTTAAACCTAAAATACAGCAGTCTGTCTCCATTCCCACTCTTTGGGACTTTTTCACAATCTTAGGATGAAGGGATAAATTGGAGAAGTGCTCCTCTCATGTTAAAACATTCCAATCTGCCAGGCACGGTGGCTCACGCCTGCAGTCCTGGCACTTTGGGAGGCCAAGGCAGGTGGATCAGGAGGTCAGGAGTTCAAGACCAGCCTGGCTAACATAGTGAAACCCCATCTCTACTAAAAATACAAAAATTAGCTGGGCATGGTGGTGTGCGCGTGTAGTCCCAGCTACTTGGGAGGCTGGGGCAGAAGAATCGCTTGAACCCGGGAGGCAGAGGTTGCAGTGAGCTGCGATCACGCCATTGCACTCCAGCCTGGGTGACAGAGTGAGACTCTGTCTCAAAAAAAAAAAAAAAAAGAAAAAAAAAGTTCCAATCTCACACCTATTATGAAGCTAGCACCACATGAAACTGCCTAAGGGGCCTCCAATAAACGGGGTAGCAGGGAACTCTGAGAAACCAAAGTAACCCATTGAGCAGTTCTCTTAAGTGTCTTTAATACTCCACTCAGGGCAGCCCCTCCCTCTACTGAGAGACTCTTGGCTCTGGCCCCAAGAGCAGCTGGAAGGCCCCGGCCTGACTTCACCACTTGATGTCCAGACTGTGTGCGCCGCGCTCCTGGCTCTGGTATGTGGTATGCAGCACCTCTCGGGCCTTGGGGGAGTTGATCCCCTCCAGCCACTCCTGGTACAGCTCCTGCACGTGTGCACTGGACTCCGGACGCCGCACAGGGATGTCAGCGTAAATGCCTTCCATTTGCCGCAGCAGGGCCTTATCCGCATGTCCATCTGGAGTCTGGGCTTGGCCTCTGCCATTTAAGCATCCTGAAAGATAAACACAGGTAAGTTTATCCTGGGCTCAGGCAATCTTTCCGCCTTAGCCTCCTGAGCAGCTAGAACTACAGACACACACCACCTTGCCCGGCTAATTTTTAAATTTTTTGTAGAGATTGCGGGGGGAGGGGCGGGTCTCACTATGTTGCCCAGGCTGGTCTTGAACTCCTGGCTTCAAGCAGCAATCCTACTTCAAGCTGGGACTACTGGCGTGAGCCACCACACCCAGCCGGGATAGTCTTAAGGAAGCTTTTGCCTCACAGGGAAGACAGTTTGGAAGCAGGAGAGGAATAAAGGGGACATGGAATGTTGCGTGGCCTAAGGCTAGGGCTGGCTGCACAGGCCAAGGTCTTCCCCAAGGCTGTCAGGGACACTGATCCCAGACTCACAGCCCCATGTGCCTCTCACTTTTTTTTTTCCAAGACAGAGTCTCTCTCTGTTGGCCAGGCTAGAGTGCAGTGGCCTAATCTCGGCTCACTGCAACCTCCATACCTCCATCTCCTGGGCTCAAGCGATTCTCCCGCCTCAGTCTCCAAGTACCTGGGGTTACAGGTGTGTGCCACCATGCCTGGCTAATTTTTGTATTTTTAGTAGAGACAGGGTTTTACCATGTTGGCCAGGCTGGTCTCAAACTCCTGACCTCAGGTAATCCAACTGCCTCGGCCTCCCAAAGTGCTGGGATTAAAGGCGTGAGCCACTGCACCTGGACTCCTGTGCCTCTCATTCTTACCCATTTACATCACCCATAAAATGGTTTTACCTAAAACCTAAGTTGCCAACCTTTTAGAACTGGGTGGCTTTATATGCAAATCCCGATTTCCAACCTCTCTTGGAATTTGGCAAAACCAGAATAGGACAGGAATTGTGAACAAGCAGTTAAACCACTCCTGCCTGCACCACATGTGTTAAGTGTGCTGAGCCCTGCCTGGAGGCTGCACCGGAGGCAGCTGAGCTGTGAGCCCAGCCGTGAGCCCACACACCCAACACTGGCCTAAGTGAAAATGTGTCTCCTATCTATTAATGCTACTTACTCTCCAGCGTGTTACATGATGTCACTCTTAGTAGTGTAAGAGTTCATTTAAAACAATCTGGAGCAAATTTCCCTGGTTAAACCTCACTCCCCATGGGTTCCAGAGTGGCACCCTAGCTGGTCTCCAACCTCCACTTTCCCAGGGGGCTGGCTTGCACCTTCTCCTTCCTCAGGCCCCAGCTCCACCCGCTTGCATGCAGAGGCCCTCCCAGAGGCCCTGCTTCACAGCCCACCTCCTGGCTGCTCCTCAGCCCAGCTGTGGGACTGACCCTTCCATGCCCCTGGAATGCTCAGTGAGGCCTCCAAGGCCACATGCTCGCCTTTCTGCCCTCACCGTCCTCTTGTCAGTGCTGGCTGGGACCTCCCCTCCTCTACGAGATCCTTCGTGTTGAAAGACACACCCTTGTCTGTGCCCTGCCCAGGGGCCCCTCCCATCCTGTGGCTTCACACCTTGTCTCACTTGTCTAACATCAGTGGAGCCGCTCCTCCAACTGACTTGCACCTGGCATTTCCACTGAGTCCCTCGTGGTGCCCCCCCGACTCACAATGGCACAAAGGTCCTCGGTTCCCCACCAGGGGCGCAGATGGACCACCATGGGTCAGGGGCAGGGGGTCCCCTTCTTCCCTGCCACACACCCTCAGCAAGTCCTTCCCGGAGTCCCCCACCGTGTCCTGGCCTCCTCTCGTCCTCTCACGCCCCCTGCCCCAGGTGGGGATCCTTCCTCACTTGCCTGGATGATCGCAGCCCACAGTGGCCCACCCTCCCTCCACGCAGCAAGGGAGCCCCTCAGGCCCAGGCTGGGTCACACCCCTTCCCGCTTCCACCTCTCACTGCTCTCTCCCATCACTCAGGACAGAGCAGGCTCGTGCTTGGTGCCTGGCAGGAGGCAGGGGTGTTTCTCCTAGGCAGGGCAGCCTCAACTCTTGTGATTTGTTCTCTAAGCCAGCTGCCACAGGCTGACTCTCACCTGGTGCCATGTGGGGCCTCCTGAGGGCACGTCCCCAAGAGAATGCCCACATGCTACGTGGGGTGAGGAAAAGAACAAAACCAATGGAGCCTAGAATGTCCCAGCACAAGCCCCACAGGAGCATCCACACCCTACAAAGCTCTCGGGGCTGAGAGAGGCTCTGGGTGGCCAAGAGCACCCTCTCTCTGGTGGCTGCAGGACCAGTGTGGCCTGAGCACCCATGGGGGACAGAGCGAGGTGCTGCTCTTGGCGCCTCACCTCCAGCACAGGCGAGGACCTCCACAAAGTGGTACGGGAACTTGCCCTTCTTAAGCTTCAGGATCATGTTCTGGATGTTTCGAAAGCCATAGGTCGCAGCAAAGCGTAACACCACCTCTCCGTTCTTCTCAAGGGTGACCTCTTGGAAGTCTTTGTTTCTACAAAATGGACACAGAGAATTTTGATCCATCAAGTCCTTTATCTGTGACTTAAGAACACTTTCTTTTTTTTTTTTGAGACAGAGTCTTTCTCTGTTGCCCATGCTGGAGTGCAGTGGCACCATCTCGGCTCACTGCAACCTCTGCCTCCCAGGTTCCCGCCATTCTCCTGCCTCAGCTTCCCAAGCAGCTGGGACTACAGGCGCCCACCACCACACTCGGCTAATTTTTTGTATTTTTCGTACAGACGGGGTTTCACCGTGTTAGCCAGGATGGTCTCAATCTCCTGACCTCGTGATTCACCCGCCTCGGCCTCCCAAAGTGCTGGGATTACAGGCATGAGCCACTGCACCCGGCCAAGAACACTTTCTAATGTAAGTTTGGAATGTCAGCAAAATAAAAGGTCTGAATAAACACAAAAAAGTCCTTTTGATTTTGACTTGTGTAAACTCCATACATAGAACCGCCACGTGCACAGATCCACACAGGCACACCATGCACACGTGCTAACCACAGGCACAGACAGGCTGTGGATGCTGCCCCACACCTCAGGGCTCGGTAAGTGACCTCCTCCACATCCTCGTTGAACAGCTCCTTGGCCGCATGTCTGAAGATGTGTGCCAGGTGCCCGTCCGAGCTGGCTCCATCATGGCGCGTCACCTTGTCCTCCTTCAAGTCTCCAAACCTCACCAGGCAGAGAAAATACAAGTCCTTCATGAATGCCGATGTACAATAAGAGTGAAACCAGACTTCCAGAGGGCATCACAATCCAAGTTCACCACCAAAGAAGCTAAATCCTCTACAGGTGTTTAAACTTTGGAGAAAGTCCCATTTCTAGCATCTTGAGGGGTCTCAGGAGGGCCTGCCTGATGCTCAGGGCAGGCGGAAGACTCTCAGTCGCGCCGAGCCCATGCACAGGCTCTTGCAGGTGCTCCAGATGCTTACGGGCTTTTTCTTTTTTTTCTTTTTTTTTTTTTTGAGACGGAGTTTCACTATTGTTGCCCAGGCTGGAGTGCAATGGCATGATCTCGGCTTACAGCAACCTCTGCCTCCCAGGTTCAGGCAATTCTCCTGCCTCAGCCTCCTGAGTAGCTGGGATTACAGGCTTGCACCATCATGCCCAGCCAATTTTATATTTTTATTAGAGACCGGGTTTCTCCATGTTGGTGAGGCTGGTCTTGAACTCCGCACCTCAGGTGATCCACCCGCCTCGGCCTCCCAAAGTGCTGGGATTACAGGCATAAGCCACCATGCCCGACAGGGTCTTGTTGTCTCCCAGGCTGGAGTGGAGTGGCACAATCATAGCTCACTGTAGCCCCGGCCTCCTATACTCAAGCGATCCTCCTACCTCAACCTCCCGAAGTACTGTGATTATAAGTGTGAGCCACCACGCCTGGCCCCACAGATGCTTAAATTCTGTAAACTTCTATCTTACCTTCCCCCAAAAGGGTACGAATGCAGCACCTGGGATGCGGAGTGTTGGTGAGGACACACGCCGCTGCCTTTGTGGTGCTCTCTGCCCAGTGCCTGGGGTGCAGCAGGAGCCCTAGGCCTTGCTGGGTATCAAGGTTACCGCCCCCAGCAGAACCCAGCCTGCCACTCTTGGTGCAAAGGGGCCTGAGGGAGCTGCCCCACTGCCCCATAGGCCACATGGAACGTGAGGCACAGATGGCACTCAGGAAGAAGGGGGCTGGTGCACACATGAACGGCCCTGCGCCAGTGAGGACAACGCTGCTTGTGCATTTCGTCCTTCTTCGAGGGTTTAGGGTGGCAATCACACCACAGAAGCCGGCCAAGCCTTCCAACTCCCTGGCAGCCCTGGTGAATGGTATCCCATTCAACAGCTAGGAGGGTGACTGAGGGTTGTGGCAGGGGCCTGGGGGACTGCATTGCAGTGCTTCACATGGCCTCGTCATAAAGCAGGGCAGCCCTGGGCCTGGGAGGGGGCTGGCAGGGCTGACAAGAGGTCCTGCCCCCCAGAGGACTCTCCCCAGAGAAGCCACTTACAGAGTGTCGACGGCAGCATCTTTCACTGAGAGGTCACCTTGCTCCATTATTTGAGCAATTTCACCTGCAGACAAACGAAGTAAGAGACACTGAAAAGACACAGATAGCCGCAGGAACTTTTCTTCCCCTGCAGGAAATTTGACATTAGTGACCCTGGATGACCTCCCTCCTATGAAATCTCCATCACAGACAGCAGGAGTCCATTAAAGGGCAAACTGAGGCCAATAAAATGAAACACTAATAAAATGTAAGCAGAATTCAATTCTAATTCCTCTTTCCATTTCTCTTTCTGCCCTTGAACTGTGGGATTTATGTAAACAATCTCTCCATGATTTTCCCATGTGGAAAATCTGTAAACTCTTTTGGCCCACTTTGCTTGAAACAAACAGAAAACTTTTGTGTATAACAAGCTCACAGAGATACGATGATGAAATATACACTGGTTGCATTTTTTTTTTTTTTTTTGAGATGGAGTCTCACCTCCACCACCGAGGCTGGAGTCCAGTGGTGCGATCTTGGCTCACTGTAACCTCTGCCTCCCGGGTTCAAGCGATTCTCTTGCCTCAGCCTCCTGAGTAGCTGGGATTACAGGTGCACACTACCACGCCCGGCTAATTTTTGTGTTTTTAGTAGAGACGGGGGTTTCACCATGTTGGCCAGGCTGGTCTCGAACTCCTGACCTCAGGTGACCAGCGTGCCTCAGCCTCCTGAAGTGCTGGGATTACACGTGTGAGCCACTGCACCCAACCCTTTTTTTTTTTTTTCTAAGAAACAAGGTCTCCAGTCTAGCCAACATGGCGAAATCCCCTCTCTACTAAAAATACAAAAATTATCCTGGTGTGGTGGGGCGCGCCTATAATCCCAGCTACTCGGGAGGCTGAGGGAGGAGAATCGCTTGATCCTGGGAGGTGGAGGTCGTAGCGAGCCGAGATGGAGCCACTGCAGAGCCTGGGCGACAGACTGAGACTCCGTCTCAAAAAAAAAAAAAAAAAAGAGACGAGGTCTCACTGTGTTTCCCAGCAAGGTCTCAAACTCCTGGGCTCAAGTGATCCTCCAGCCATAGCCTCCTGAGTGGCTGGAATTAGAGACCTGAGACACTGTACCCAGCTACATTTATATGACAATTGTTTATTCTGCAATGAGATCAACTGAAAGTGAGAACCACTTTCTTTCTGTATTTCCTTTTACATGAGGATGCCTGAAAAAACCCTTAATAGAAAAACTGAGCCTCTAAAACCATGGCTGTGGCATCACATCAGATGCTATGAGATGGCTGGAAACACAGGTAAGAAAATAGCATAATTTCCTATAAATCTGCACTCAGAAGAAAGATGGCTAAACATCGTTCTTCTGACAGCCCGCCGCGCATGTTTTTATTTTGTCAACATAAGCAGATGGCCCCTGGGCCCTTCCTCTGAGAGTGAAGGATGGCAGTGCTGAGGACCCTTCTATCCCTCATCCTTTTAACACCCCTGCCACATCACCCCATAGGGAGCCTGTGCCTATGGGGTGGGGACCTTTCCAGAGGCATCTGCGTGCTAGAATTTCAAGTCAGGGGCCTGTGAGGGACATTGGCGCCCTTAAAGATTGTCCCTGAGAGCTGACCTCTCTGCCTCACCTACCACTGATCTAAATACCTGCAGGGACCTGTTTTCAGAGACCAATTAAAACAGTTCCACCAGAATTTTACCAAAGTCTTAAGCTTCCCCCACCAACTGATGTCAACATTCTTCTGAATGGGTTCCACATAATTCCAGGGAATGACTTCCATCCACAACACACACACAACTCACTGTAGGTTCTTAACGTCTGAAAGGAGTGGCCGATACCATGGTAAAGGCAGTATCACTGGAGCAAATATGCCTTTTTCATTTTACTCTGAATGAAAAAAACTTCACTTGTGTTTTAAGTACAGACTTGGTTTGTGAGCAGGAGACCCGCTATGGCTATAGACAACTTTCCTACCAAGAAATAAGTACCTTACATGGACTATAATGTAAGGTTAGGGACACCATACTGCCCGAGTGTTCTCCCAGAGACCTGATTTATCTTTTTTTTTTTTTTTTTTGAGACAAAGTTTTACTCTTGTTGCCCAGGCTGGAGTGTAATGGCGTGATCTCGGCTTACTGCAACCTCTGCCTCCCAGGTTCAAGCGATTCTCCTGCCTCAGCCTCCCGAGCAGCTGGGATTACAGGCATGTGCCACCACGCCCGGCCAGTTTTTTGTATATTTAGTAGAGACGGGGTTTCTCCATGTTGGTTAGGCTGGTCTCGAACTCCTGACCTCAGGTGATCCACCTGCCTTGGCCTCCTAGTGCTGAGATTACAGGCGTGAGCCACTGCGCCCAGCTGAGACCCAATTTATCTTGAGGAAGATGCACAGAGGAGACAGGAGGCTAGATCGAACATGACCCTTCTCTTCACCTGCAATTAAGCCCCTAGGGCCCTCAGCTGTCAGTAATTTCAGACAAGGGACCACATTGGCAGGCACTGAGATGGCTCTGGGACACAGATCTGCCTGGCTCTGGTGTGTACTGGCCAGTCGGAGATTTCCCCAGCACCCAGGTGCACCCCCGCCCACCTCTCACCTGATGTTAACACGCAGTCAGCGCCCCGGGAGCCATGAAAAGCAGGGGGAAGGCTTTCCTGAAGAGCCTCCAGCTTCTTGTCATAACAAGGGGCCACGATGACGTGGAAAATCTTCTCTGGAGACAGGTTCTGTGGGAGAGGGGCACCTATATTTAGGGCTGGTGGAGAGGTGACGGCAGCTTATGCTTGGTGCCCAGGACAAGAGGGATGGGAGACCGAATGCCCCCCTGCTGCTGCCCTCCAGACACTGCATGCGGCACTTTTTTTTTTTTTTTTTTGAGACAGAGTCTTGCTCTGTCACCCAGGTTGGAGTGCAGTGGCGTGATCTCAGCTCACTGCAACGTCCGCCTCCCGGGTTCAAGCGATTCTCCTGCCTCAGCCTCCCGAGTAGCTGGGACTACAGGCGCATGTCGTCACGCCTGGCTAATTTTTTGTACTTTAGTAGAGATGGGGTTTCACCGTGTTGCCCAGGCTGGTCTCAAACTCCTGAGCTCAAGCAATCTGCCCGCCTCGGCCTCCAAAGTGCTAGAATTACAGGCATGAGCCATTGGGCCTGGCTGCATGCGGCACTTTCTTGGGGCTGGGACTGTTGTGGGTCTGAGGCCGGGCCCCACAGATGAAACTGCTGTAGCCACATCTGGCTCCCATCCCCTCTTCAACTCTACCGAGCCTCAGCACCCCATCCGTGTCTGTCTGCTGCCTCCCTCGGGACTGGGTGTGGTCCTCCCAAACCATCTGCAAAGTCCCCCAGCCAGTGGAGCCTCCTGGAAGAACCGGGAAGGCTGAGCCCATTTCCTCCTGAACCTGTGCACATGGGCACAAAACAGGTAAGAGGAAGTCCAGCCGTCATGGAGCCGTTGCTGGTCCGGCATGGAGCCATTGCAGGAGGCCTGAGTGTGTGTGTGGCTACTTCACCCACAGACTTTCCTCAATCTTCCCAAGCGATGCACACCCAAGCTACCCCTCTCCTGGGGTCCACACAGAGCAGGTGCCTGTGGCTGGGCCTGAACTGTTGGCAAAGCCAAGAGCCGGCAGTTGCCAAGTGACCCTGTGGTGAGGTCTGGGTGGAAAGGACCCACTCAGGGCAGGGGTGGAGCAAAAGAGGAAACCCGCCCCTGGTTGCAGCTGTGCCAGGTGGTCAGGTGAGGGGCTGCTGGAGGCCAGGTCACTGCGGGTGCCCCTCACGGCACCTACAGGAGGACACATAGCTCTGGGCTCCAGCCAGGGGAGACGGCAGCACGTGGAAGATCTAGAAACACATGGCTCTCTTCAGGTGGGGGCAGGGCAAGGGACAGACATAAAGTCCTATAGCTCATTTTTCGGTCCTGCCTAAACTGAACGTGTATACTCTGACATCATGTTTATAATTTGCCAAATTATGACTTTATGGGTAGAAAGAAAACAGTGCCTATTGCTAAGATAACAAGGCTGCCAAATGCGCGTGCCTCTTTAGGCTGACTTCAAATGTCTGAAAGATCCTGAGGTTGCCCTCTACTCCAGTTACCACAGTGCCTGGACATGGCTGCTCCCCTGGAGAAAGGTGTAAAGTCTGATTGAGAAGAGCAGTGTGGGGCATGCCAGCGGCTGGAGAATAAACCATGGGATTAGGGTCCCTTTGAGGGTGGCCTTGGAGACATCAGGGAGTTCTGGGAGGACCTGGGGGCCGCAGAGGGCTGTGGGAAGGGAGAACACGATGGGCCGAGGCAGGGGGCACGCAGGAACCCCAGGCCGGGACTCACTCCATCAAGTGGAGGACAGCATCATGGCCACTGCGGAATCTCACAGAAGTGGCTAAGGAAGTCATGTGATGCCCACGGTCTGAGGGAAAGGCCAGGGCAGAGGCCAGGTTTGGCTCCCTAAATGACAGCAGCCCTCAGCCTCCGGGCACAGGCCACTCTAGGCCTCCTTGGGTGAGGCATCCCAACAGCAGGCAGGCAGCATCTCTGGGTAAGGTTCGGGGCCTCATTCTCAGCAGGGTGGGCAGCATTTCTACTCTACCCCGAATGGGCCCAGGAGAACCACCAGATGCCACAGAAAAGGTTAAGAAGAAAGAAAAAGGTTGTAAGAGGAAGGAAGGGAGGAACAGAGATGGGCATTGGTGAGAAACAGCACTGCTGATGTTTCCTGAAGCCACAGCTTCCTTTTTGCTCACCTGGGGGGCCATGACCACGCTGGACAGATGGGGAACCTCCCCTTCCTGGGCCCCTGTGCCATGGTCCTCCCTCACCTGCCCTTCCTGTCCTCCAGAGAGAGGTCAGCTTACCTGCTGTCTGGCGAAATAATCCTTCACCAAAGAGCCCATGACCTGCTGGGGGGACCTGGCGGTGCAGAGGTGGGCAGTGATGGGGCAACCCAGCACCCGCTCGGCGTATCGGACCCAGCCTGAGGAGGGAAGGGATCCAAGGTCAGCTCCTTACTGCTTCCTCTGGTCTTCCTGTAACGCACCAGGGAATGCTGAGCTCGAGTCCCTGTCGCCCCAGGGTGAAGCCAGGACACCTTTTCCCCAGGCCTTACCAGGAGCTCATGCTGGACCCAAAACCTGTCCTTGGTGGCCCGGCTGTGGGTCATGGGAACCTACAGGCCTGGAGGCTATTAGGAAATGGGAGCGTCCCTGCAAGGCCGACAGACAAGTAAGAGTCGGGGTAACAGGTCCCCCAAAAAGGTGAAGGGGAACAAGCACTGAAAAGCAGCAGGAGCAGCGGCCCAGGCTGCACCGTGCAGAATCCCCTGGCCAGTTGTAGAGTCCTTACAGCCAGGACACGCAGCTACTGCTCAGGGGAGAGCAGCCACATGCTTGCCCAACTTCTCTCACCGACTAGAAATTAACAGCCCAACAACTGCACGCTTTTTAAAATATAAGAAATCTATACTCCTCAAGTCATAATAAATAGCAAAATCTGTAGTGTCACTACATGCCCGCACAATTTGAGCACTTTCCTGAGGTTGAGGGCTGCTGTGGTTTCCAGGGTGAACACAAGTCACCCCTGCAGCTGACCACACAACAGCAATTCCACCGCAGGAGCCCTGCCTACTCCTTTCCCGCAGGGGCACAGCCCAGTCAGAGCACATAAGAACATCATAGAACTTGCTGACCTGGCAACTGATTTTAGGCCCTGACCCCACAGACACTTGCACACCTGTGCACATGACAGCCACGCTACCTGCTCTCAAACAGGGGCTGGGTAGATACCTTGGTAGACTCCACTCCTGGAGGGGAAGGTCTCCCAGAGGGTGAGAGGCAGCTCACGTCCCATAGTCAGACATGATAATCCCATTTAACAATCAAAGTTTCACCTATAAACACGCCCATGTGCGCTCAGGAAATACCCACAGAGACACAGAAGCAGCCACAGAGAGAAATGCCCCAGGGCCGGGCACAGTAGCCCACGCCTATAATCCCAACACTTAGGGACACTTGAGGGCAGGATTTCAAGACCAGCCTGGGCAATACGGTAAGACTCTGTCTCTACAAAAATAAAAAAATCAGCCAGGCGTGGTGGTGCACACCTGTAGTCCCAGCTACTTGGGAGACTGAGGCAGGAGGATGGCTTTGAGCTCAAGAATTTGAGGCTGGAGTCAGCTATGATTGCATCATTGCTCTCCAAGCTTGGATGACAGAGCAAGACTCTGTGTTGTTTTTCTGTTTGTTTGGTTTTTTTTGTTTTTGTTTTTTCTTTTTGAGACAGTCTTGCTCTGTCACCCAGGCTGGAGTGCAGTCACACGATCTCGGCTCACTGTAACCTCTGGCTCCCGGGTTCAAGCGATTCTCCTGCCTCAGCCTCCCAAGTAGCTGGGACTACAGGTGTGCGCCACCACGTGTGTGGCCAATTTTTGTATTCTTAGTAGAGACAAGGTTTCACCATGTTGGTTAGGCTGATCTCGAACTCTTGACCTCAGGAGATCCTCCCACCTCGGCCTCCCAAAGTGCTGGGATTACAGGCGTGAGCCACCCTGCCTGGCCTGACTCTGTCTTAAAAAAAAAATATATATATATATATATATATTACAAAAAAATTAACTGGGTGTGGTGGCGCACGCCTGTGGTCCCAGCTACTCAGGAGGCTGAGGTGGGAGGATCACTTGAGCCCAAGAGGTTGAAACTCTCGTGAGCCACGATTGAGCCGCCACACTCCAGCCTGGGCAACAAAGCGAGATCCTGTTTAAAAAAAGTGTTGGCCAGGCACAGTGGCTCACACCTCTAATCCCAGCACACTTTGGGAGGCCGAGGCAGGTGGATCACCTGAGGTCGGGAGTTCGAGACCAGCCTAGCCAACGTGGTGAAACCCTGTCTCTACTGAAAATATAAAAATTAGCCGGGCATGGTGGCAGGCGCCTCTAATCCCAGCTACTTGGGAGGCTGAGGCAGGAGAATGGCTTGAACCTGGGAGGTGGGGGTTGCAGTGAGCCGAGATCTCGCTATTGCACTCTAGCCTGGGCAACAAGAGTGAAACTCCATCTCAAAAGTGCTGGGCGTGGTGGCTCACACCTGTAACCCCAGCACTTTGGGAGTCCAAGGAAGGTAGATCATCGAGGTCAGGAGATCGAGGCCAGCCTGACCAACAAAGTGAAACCACGTCTCTACTAGAAATACAAAAATTAGCCAGGCGTGGTGGTGCATGCCTGTAATCCTAGCTACTCAGGAGGCTGAGGCAGCAGAATCGCTTGAATCCAGGAGGCAGAGGAGCCGAGATCATGCCACTGCACTACAGCCTGGGCGACAGAGTGAGACTCCGTCTCAAAACAAACAAATAAAAAAGTGTTAGCTGGGCGCGGTGACTCACTGCTGTAATCCCAGCACTTTGGGAGGCCGAGGCAGGCGGATCACCTGAGGTCAGGAGCTTGAGACCGGCCTGGCCAACATGGTGAAAGCCCGTCTCTACTAAGAATACAAAAATTAGCCGGGCATGGTGGCAAGTGCCTGTAATTCCAGCACTTTGGGAGGCTGAGGCAGGTGGATCACCTGAGGTCAGGAGTTTGAGACAAGCCTGACCAAAATGGTAAAACGCTATCTCTACTACGGATACAAAAATTAGCTGGGTGTGGTGGCATGCGCCTGCAATCCCAACTTCTCAGGAGGCTGAGGTGGGAGAATCACTTGAACTTGGGGGATGGAGGTTGCAGTGGGCCAAGATCACACCAAAGCACTCCAGCCTGGGTGACACAGCGAGACTCTGTCTCAATAAATAAATAAATAAATAAAATAAAAAATAAAAGTGTCTTGACAAGGATGGAGCTTACGTTGAGAAATAAAGTTTATACTTTTTATCTTTTAATTCTGTTCTTTCACAAACTTTTCGCAGTCTCCTCGCATTTGTTGATTTCCTTATGAGAGCTCCTACTGGGATGGAACCTTCTCAAGTCACTGAAGGAACTAACTCTGCTGATGTGAATCCTGAGTAGATTGCTGATTTGTATAGAAATGGTGATCCCTCCGCCTGTGGCAGTGAACACAATGCTAGGTAGGGGCCGACAGGTCTCTTCTCAGCGACGGCATTTCTGAGAAATGTGTCACCAAATCCTTTCTCTTCTCCAGCCCCCAGCTGCAGACCAGCCCCTTGCTTCCTATTTTAGCTTGAGATTTGCTGTATGTATGTAGTATACATGTATGACTGACAGGGTTGCTCTGTTACCCAGGCTGGAGTGCAGTGGTGCAATCAAGGCTCACTGCAGCCTCGACCTCCTGGGTTCCAGTGATCCTCCCACCTCAGCCTCCCGAGTAGCGGGGACCACAGATGCCCACCACCACACCTGGCTAATTTTTTGTATTTTTAGTAGAGACGGGGTTTCATCGTGTTAGCCAGGATGGTCTCAATCTCCTGACCTCGTGATCCGCCCACCTCGGCCTCCCAAAGTGCTGGGATTACAGGCGTGAGCCACTGTGCCCGACCTAAATTTTTTATAATTTAAAAACCACTGCTCCGGGGACATGGGCCTTAGTTCTTCATCATTTTACACGGCCTCTTCCTTGGTTGGGGGTGGAACTGAGCAAGTGTGACTGGTGTTGTGAAGCCATGTTGTGTGTGGCATCATGTAATGGGTTCCAAAAGGAAAGCACTCCAGCAAGGGGACCACAGAGGCAGGCTCAGCACACAAACACCAGATACTCCCAGGTCACTGGAGCCCCCAAAACCATCAGGTATGGAAATTATCCCTTTACACCTGGAAACACACCCAAAATGCCACAAGAGCTGAATGTAACACCCACAATCTAGTAAAAGGCTGTATCTGGTGTCAAATGGCTTATACTTAGACCTCTGATACAAAAATCTGTGAATCACTTACAGTAAGGCAAACCATACAGCTGAAAGAAGTCACTAACATCCCTGTCCCCATCCAGAGCTGAGATCACAGCAGGCTGTGGGCTGCTGGTGAACAACACAGCTCAAATAACGAGCCAACCAATGCAGCCCACGGAACAGATGGTAAATTTCCTCTTTATATTTTGTAAATGGCTAGAGAGTAAGTCCATATTCTAAGCAACCACAGTGTCAATGTTCCATCTGATTAACTCATAATCTTAATGACTAACGGTTGACATGTAAAACGCTAGAAAAATTTGAAACCATTGTGGGGGGAGCATAAATTGAGAACTGAAACGTGAACCAAACCCTAAAAATCATACAGCCTACGACCAGCTTAGATAGAACTCTCCTACGCTCCCACAGGCCTCATGTAGTTAGAATAATTTTTAACTAGTGTTGTTTGCCAGGATAGCCATTCCTTCCTTATTCCCTTATGCATCATTGAAAATTTCTTAACCCAAACTCTCTGTTTTTCCAGAATTGAAAAGCATGTGATAAATCTCTTCTATAACTCAGGCATCCAAAAGCCAATTAAAGAGTGGTTTAAATAGTGCTCCCTGAGAGTATGTGAATATCAGTGTAAAGAAATTTTCTTATTCTGTATTTTTTTTTAAGCTGGCAAAGGATACATGCACGTTTGCCATATTATTCCATAATTATTTGTACATCTGAGATATGTTGTACTTGCAAGAGAAAACAGATTTTCTTAAGAGACAGGACCTCAGTCTTTCGCCCAGGCTGGAGTACAATGGAGGAATCATAGCTCACTGCAGCCTCTAACTCCTTGGCTCAAACACCTCAGGCTAGGATCCGTAGTAGCTGGGATTACAGGTACTTGCCACCACCCCTGGCTTTTTTTTTTTTTTTTTTTTTTTTTTTGCAGAGACAAGGTCTCACTATGTTGATGAGACTGGTCCCACACTCCTGGGCTCAAGTAATCCTCCCACATCAGCCTTCTAAATTGTTGGGATTACGGCTGTGAGCCACCATGCCTGGCCTATTTTTCTTTCCCTTTTTAAAAATATTTATTTAAAAAATTAGAGGACGGGTGTGGTGGCTCACATCTGCAATCCCAGCACTTTGGGAGGCCAAGGCTGGCAGATCACTTGAGGTCAGGATTTCAAGACCAGCCTGGGCAACATGGCGAAACCCCATCTCTACTAAAAATATAAAAATTAGCCAGGCATGGTGGCGCTAGCCTGTAATCCCAGCTACTTGGGAGGCTGAGGCATAAGAATCGCTTGAACCCGGCTGGGCGCAGTGGCTCACGCCTGTAATCCCAGCACTTTGGGAGGCCGAGGCAGGCAGATCACGAGGTCAGGAGATCGAGGCCATCCTGGCTAACACAGTGAAACGCCGTCTCTACTAAAAATACAAAAGAAATTAGTAGGTCGTGGTGGCGGGCGCCTGTAGTCCCAGCTACTTGGCAGGCTAAGGCAGGAGAATCGCTTGAACCCAGGAGGCGTAGCTTGCAGTGAGCAGAGATCGTGCCACTGCACTCCAGCCTGGGAGACAGAGCGAGACTCTGTCTCAAAAAAATAAAATAAAATAAACAAACATACTGGCCTTTCCAGTGTGGCAACTCTGATGAAAAACTAAATTGGCTGTCCCAAAACATCAAACACCCTGTGTGAATCAGGCCAAGCTCTTCCCTCCTGGTCTACAAGGCTGGGTGGGATGGGTCTGCCTGCCTCCAACCTTATCCAGCACCTGCAGAATCTTGTGAAACCTCTGTTGGCACCTCAGGCCAACAGAGCGGGGGTCCAGGGGCTCACCAGGACAGGCAGAGGTCAGCATGGGCAGGGTGCGTTCCTCCTCACTGTGCTGGCGATAGCGACGCACGAATTCTTTTTGACTCTCCAGGATGCTAAAATCCGCAGCTATCGTCGTATCAAATACATAGTGCACCCCTGCAGGAGAGAGGAGCATATTCAGCTTAAATCATGTACTGAAAGATCTACTTTTAGGCTTCCTCTTTTTTTTTTTTTGAGACGGAGTCTTGTTCTGTCACCCAGGCTAGAGTGCAGTGGCATAATCTCGGCTCACTGCAACCTCCGCCTCCCGGGTTCAAGTGATCCTCCCACCTCAGTCTCCCGAGTAACTAGGATTACAGGCGCCCGCCATTATGCCCGGCCAATTTTTGTATTTTTTAGTAGAGATGAGGTTTTACCATGTTGGCCAGGCTGGTCTTGAATTCCTGGCCTCAAGTGATCTACCCACCTTGGCCTCCCAGAGTGCTGGAATTACAGGCGTGAGCCACTGCGTCCAGCCAATACTTCCTCATTCTTACTCATTTTTGCTTTCGCATGTTTAAGAGACAAACTTAAAGCATAGATTCTACAAGTGTCTCTCCTAAGATAATAAAATCAGTCTTGGTTCTTTTCTACTCCTAATGGCGTAAGTTCAAGACCATGCGCTTTACCTTTTATTTTGTAAACAATGAGCGTGTACAATTTTTCACAATGAATTATGTATGTTCTCTCTCGTGCTTCTTCTCTCTCTACATCTACATTTTAAAATACCTTACTCCGTATATAAATTAATGAAATATTACAACGTAACCACAGCATTCCCTTCCAGGGCAAATTAAATTTCAGTCTGTGATGGTTCTTGGTGTGTTTAAAAGTAGAATGTACAGTAAAAGTACAGAATGGCTGGGCATACTTTTATAATGGTTTAAAATTTTATGCTAATTTTTTTTTTTTTTTTGAGACGGAGTCTCGCTCTGTCGCCCAGGCTGGAATGCAGTGGCATGATCTCGGCTCACTGCAAGCTCCACCTCCCAGGTTCACGCCATTCTCCTGCCTCGGCCTCCCGAGTAGCTGGGACTACAGGTGCCCGTCACCACACCCGGCTGCTTTTTTGAATTTTTAGTAGAGACTGGGTTTCACTGTGTTAGCCAGGATGGTCTCGATCTCCTGACCTCGTGATCCACCCGCCTCGGCCTCCCAAATGTTGGGATTACAGGGGTGAGCCACCGTACCTGGCCTTTTTTTTCTGAGACAGTCTTGCTCTGTCACCCAGGCTGGAGTGTGGTGACGCAATCTCAACTCACTGCAACCTCTGCTTCCCGGGTTTGAGCGATTCTTGTGCCTCAGCCTCCCAAGTAGCTGGGATTACAGGTGCCTGCCACCATGCCGGGCTAATTTTTGTTTTTTTTTTTTTGAGACAGAGTCTCGCTCTGTCGCCCAGGCTGGAGTGCAGTGGCGCGATCTCGGCTCACTGCAAGCTCCGCCTCCCGGGTTAACGCCATTCTCCTGCCCCAGCCTCCCAAGTAGCTGGGACTACAGGTGCCCGCCACCACGCCCGGCTAATTTTTCGTGCTTTTAGTAGAGACGGGGTTTCACCGTGTTAGCCAGGATAGTCTCAATCTCCTGACCTCATGATCCGCCCGCCTCGGCCTCCCAAAGTGCTGGGATTACAGGCGTGAGCCACCGCGCCCGGCCTAATTTTTGTATTTTTAGTGGAGATGGGGTTTTGCCATGTTAGGCCAGGCTGGTCTCAAACTCCTGACCTCAGGGGATCTGCCCCCTCGGCCTCCCAAAGTGTTGGGATTACAGGCGTGAGCCACCGTGCCCGGCCTGATTTTTTTAATTTTAAATTTTTTGTTTCTCCCGGTACCCAGGTAACAAAACTGAGAGAAAACGCAACTAGTTATAAGAAATATCAGGCTGGGCGCAGTGGCTCACGTCTGTAATCCCAGCACTTTGGGAGGCCAAGGCGGGTAGATCACGAGGTCAGGAGATCGAGACCATCCTGGCTAACATGGTGAAACCCCATCTTTACTAAAATTACAAAAAATTAGCCAGTTGTGGTGGTGGGCACCTATAGTCCCAGCTACTTGGAAGGCTGAGGCAGGAGAATGGCGTGAACCCGGAAGGTGGAGCTTGCAGTGAGCTGAGATGGTGCCACGGCACTCCAGCCTGGGCGACAGTGCAAGACTCCATCTCAAAAACAAAAGAAAAGAAATATTATAAATCTTAAAATATTACATTAACAAATCAATTTTACTGTGGGTATATTTTGTTGATATATAATATTCCGTTATACAATTTTAACAATTTATCCCCAAATAAGGGCTTTCATCATGAGAAAATACAGCATTTGACAACTTTGATCTTCAGTAAAACTAACCTAACCCGAGGCTTTACGATGACAAGCATGAAGAAGCGACCTAACGCGTGTGCACGTGTCACTGTAGCTGGGTTTCAGCTGCAGCACATTATGTGCTAGATGACCAGGCCCTGTTAGAGCCCAGGCACCTAGGGCACAGGGAACATCAGGACCCCCAGGCTGCTGCTCAGACTTCAAGCCTGTCCTGATGATCCTTATTCCAAATATCATTTTATTTCACCAGTAATCCCCAATATATCTACATCTACGTACTTATTTAGCAGAGATGGGATCTTGCTATGTTGTCCAGGCTGGTCTCCAGCTCCTGGCCTCAAGCAATCTTCTGGTCTTGGCCTTCCAAAGTGCTGGGATTACGGGCATAAGCCACCAAACTTGACCAATATTTACAATTTTTAAAAGCCGCTGTAGAATAATAAAAACTCAGCCGGGCGCGGTGGCTCACGCTTGTAATCCCAGCACTTTGGGAGGCCGAGGCGGGCAGATCATGAGGTCAGGAGATCGAGACCACGATGAAACCCCATCTCTACTAAAAATACAAAAAATTAGCCAGGCGTGGTGGCGGGCGCCTGTAGTCCCAGCTACTCGGAGAGGCTGAGGCAGGAGAATGGCGTGAACCCGGGAGGCGGAGCTTGCAGTGAGCTGAGATTGCGCCACTGCACTCCAGCCTGGGCGACAGAGTGACACTCCGTCTCAAAAGGAAAAAAAAAAAAAAAAAAGAATAATAAAAACTCTTGGTCAGGCGCGGCGGCTCATGCCTGTAATCCCACCACTTTGGGAGGCCAAGGTGGGCAGATCACGAGGTCAAGACATTAAGACCATCCTGGCCAACATGATGAAACATCATCTCTACTAAAAATACAAAAATTAGCTGGGAGTGGTGGCGGGCACCAGTAGTCCCAGCTACTTGGGAGGGTGAGGCAGGAGAATCTCTTGAACCCGGGAGGCAGAGGTTGCAGTGAGCCGAGATCACACCATTGCATTCCAGCCTGGGGCACCAAGAGCAAGACTCCATCTCAAAAAACAAACAAACAACAAAAAACTCTTATTTGGCAACTCACTCAGTTTTCCTTTTCTGAACTTGCACATTGACCATCATGCTATGAGGATGCTCAAGGCTGTAAAAGCCCCTCTATAAGCAAATGGAGGGAGGCAGTTCCAGTTTGACCAAAGCAGAAGACGCAGAAGCATCATCCATCAACATTTCAGGCAGTATTATTCCAGTCTTGATGTCCGAGTTCTTTGATTATATTCTTAAATTTCTACCTTTCATTCCTCAAGTAAAGAACACAAGCCCATTCCCTTTCTGTTCTGCTCTTCAGAGAGCTTCTTGGGAAACCAGATACTAATCATTTCAGAAGTGACTGTTTATCAAATACACACCCTCTGGGGGTAAGGGGTGACTTGGAGGTTGCTGGGCCAGTATGGGAATGTCCCAGTGTCCCTGTCCGTGTTGTCAGAAGGCGGTCACTGTTTGGTCCCAGCGGGGTCAGCTCCCACTGTGTAACAAAAAACCCATCTGCGCACAGCAAAGAAGAAAAGCGACACTCGCCTACCACCGATCAGAGGCTGGGTTTCATGACACACAGGCCGTGGTCTTTTTACGTTCCAAGAGACTCTTTTGGAAGTTGCTTATCTACCCTGCCTCCTTGAAAAACAAACTTTAGAGATTAAAAAGGGCGCTTATAAACTCAAGTTATACATTCCCAATCTATCCAAAGACGACTCACCAAGACTTTTGAGGAAACCACAGAGTCTTCTGGATGCGTCAGTTACACTGAGGTTGAATTTAGCAGCAAAATAAGGCAAAGACTGAGGACACACAGACACTACCAGCACTTTGTGCTTTGAGGTATCACATTTCTAGAAGGAGAAATACAGAATGTCAGGTATCTGCTGATTACACAAGGAGTAAAAGTTACACACCTTAATGAGAAATTCACAACAACGTAATAGATGGTCTATGCAAAGACTAATAAAATAGACAAACACTGGCAAATATAATTAAGAAAAAGGAGAAAAAAAACAGGATTATGGTGAGGTTTGGGCTTCTGGTAAATATTTTTTTAAAAGTCAGGATTTAAAAAATGAAACATGAGCTGGCTTCGGTGGTGCATGCCTACAGTTCCAGCTACACAGCAGGCTGAAACAGGAGGATCACTTGAGGCCAGGAGTTTGAGACTGCAGAGCGCAATAATCATACTTGGGAACAGCCACAGCCACTGCACTCTAGCCTGGGTGACAGAGTAATACTCTGTCTCAAAAAAAAAACAAAAACAAAAAACAGAGTTTCACTCTTGTTGCCCAGGCTACAGTGCAGTGGCGCGATCTCAGCTCACTGCAACCTCTGCCTCCCAGGTTCAAGTGGTTCTCCTGCCTCAGCCTCCCAAGTAGCTGGGATTACAGGGACCCACCACCACACCCAGCTAATTTTTTGTCTTTTTGGTAGAGACGGGGTTTTGCCATATTGGGCAGCCTGGTCTCAAACTCCTGACCTTGTGATCCACCTGCCTCGGCCTCCTAAAGTGCTGGGATAACAGGCGTGAGCCACCTGGCCTGGCCGGTACTCTGTCTTAAAAGAGACATGACTACAGATCTAAGAGACTTTGTCAATTTCAAAAACAATGTTGTATCAGTAAATGTGAATATCTGGAAAAAATAAATAATTTTAAACGGAAAATATAAACTACAACATTGGCCAATGAATAACTGAAATTACTACACAACAATAAAAAAACACACACATTAAAATGGTATCCAGAGATGCCTCTTAAAAGTCATCAGCCCGGCTGGGCATGGTGGCTCACACCTGTAATCCCAGAACTGTGGGAGGCTGAGGCAGGCGGATTATTTGAGGTCAGGAGTTCGAGACCAGCCTGGCCAACACGGCGAAACCCATCTCTACTAAAAATACAAAAATTAGCTGGGTGTGGTGGCATGTGCCTATAATCCCAGCTACTCAGGAGGCTGAGGCAGAAGAATTGCTTGAACCTGGGAGGTGGAGGTTGCAGTGAAATGGAGGTTGCAGTGAGCTGAGATCGCTCCACTGCACTCCAGCCTGGGTGACAGAGCGAGACTCCATCTCACAAAAAAAAAAAGTAACCAGGCCCAAGACGTTTTGTAAGTCTCATCTACAAACTGTTCTAAAAAAATATTGCATAAACTAGCATAAAACCACAAGGCTATCAATATCCTTAAACCCAAACTAGACCTTGGCAGCGCAATAGAAGACAGGTTCAGATAAAAGAGTCAAGGGCCGGGCGTGGTGGCTCACGCCTATAATCCCAGCACTTTGGGAGGCCTGGGCCAGTGGATAGCCTAAGGTCAGGAGCTCGAGGCCAGCCTGGCCAACAGGGAGAAACCCCATCTCTACTGAAAATACAAAAGCTAGCCAGACATGGTGGTGTGCAGCTGTAATCCCAGCTACTCAGGGGGCTGAGGCAGAAGAATTGCTTGAACCCAGGAGGTGGAGGTCACAGTTAGCCAAGATCGCACCACTGCACTCAAGCCTGGGCGACAGAGCAAGACTCCATCTCAAAAAAGAGTCAAGAAATAGACACACAGCAGGAGGGTGGGATGGAAGTAATAGGGAAAAAAAAAAAGAAGGCCAGGTACGGTGGCTCATGCCTGTAATCCCAGCACTTTGGGAGGCAAAGGCGGGTGGATCACTTGAGGCCAGGAATTCAAGACCAGCCTGGCCAACATGGCCAAAATAAAGAAAGAAATGGATGCACATCTATCAATATATGAGAGAAGTGAGATATTTCAGGTCAACGGGGGAAGAACAGAGATGCTAGAACAATTTGATTTTTTCAAATAGAAAAGAATGCATCTGGCCGGGTGTGGTGGCTCATGCCTGTAATCCCAGCACTTTGGGAGGCCGAGGCGAGCAGATCACTTGAGGTCAGGAGTTCGAGACCAGCCTGGCCAACATGATGAAACCCCCATCTCTACTAAAAATACAAAAATTAGCTGGGCATGGTGGTGCCTGCCTGTAACCCCAGCTACTTGAGAGGCTGAGGTAGGAGAATTGCTTTAACCCAGGAAGGAGAGGTTGCAATAAGCTGAGATCACGCCACTGCACCCCAGCTTGAGAGACAGTGAGAGACTCCATCTCAAAAAAGAAAAAAAAGGAAAAAGAATGTATCCACATCTCACACCATGCTAAAATATAAGTTGTAGACTGGACAAGCAGCATAAAATAAAACATAAACTGTCAATAAACATAATCTAGGGTAACCAACTTCTCTAAATAAGCAAGAAAATGCAAATGAGATATAATTTTCTACGTGTCAGGTTGGAAAAAACTGAATTTGATATTGAATGTGACCAGGATGGCTGCACACAGCTGTTTGCCCATATCACTTAGGGAAGTATAAAGTGACACAGACACTTTCAAGGGTTTTGCAAAAACCGTTGACACCACAGAATTAAGTCTCTAGTAGTCTGCAAAGCTGTATCCACTAAGTCTGTTCAACATAATAAAATGGCTGAAGCCATTCCGTTCCCTGAAAGGACAAGGGTGAGCAGGTGGGGATGGGTATGCATGGCGAACCTGGCTGATGGGTGGGGGGCATCTCCTGGTTCAGAACATCCTAACCAGGCAGGCTGCTGCTTGCTAATGGAGCTCCCGTGCAACTGCATATAAGTTAGGGTACACCCAGACACAACTAATGCTGGCAACACAGAGGACATGTGTCTCTATCTGCAATTGTGATCTAGGTCATGTGTGGTGGCCGACGCCTGTAATCCTAACACTTTGGGAGGCTAAGGCAGGAGGATCACTTGAGCACAGGAGTTCATGACCAGCCTGGGCAACATGGCAAAACCCCGTCTCTACAAATGATACAAAAATTAGGCAGGTGTGGTAGCATGCGTCTGTAGTCCCAGCTGCTCTGGAGGCAACAGGGAGCCTCCGGAGGTGGAAGGATCACCTGAGTCTCCCCACTGAGACTCACTCCACTGCAATCCAGCCTAGGTGAGACCCTGTCTCAAAAACAAAAACTGCACCACTGCACTCCAGCCTAGGTGACGCCCTGTCTCAATAAGAAAAATTGCACCACTGCACTCCAGCCTGGGTGACACCCTGTCTCAATAAGAAAAATTGCTCCACTGCACTCCAGCCTGGGTGAGGCCCTGTCTCAAAAAGAAAAATATTGTGATCTAATTGATGCTGGATGACTTGTCCAGAAGAAGATGCCACAGGGGTGAATGGCAAACGCTAAGAAGGCTCTTTGGCTGTCCCCTATGCCACCACACTTGCGCCAGTCAGTGTTTCTTGAGGCCCCTACCTTGCTCTAGCACACTACCTACTGTGAATGGGCTCCTACACCCTGGGCAGGGTAGGATGCTGATGCTTCCTGTGGAGGTGACAGCATGGAAACCAAGAAGTGCTTTTCAGCCTCATCTGCCTTTGTCTCTTCCTTTCTCTTTCACCTGTGATACGGTTTGGCTGTGTCCCCACCAAATCTCATGTGAAACTGAAGGCTGGGCCTGGCAGGAGGTGACTGGGTCATGGGGGCGGATCTCCCACTTGCTCTTCTTGTGATAGTGAGTGAGTCCTCACAAGATCTGGTTGTTTACAAGGGTGCAGTACCTCCCCCTTCACTTGCTCTCTCCTGCTGCCACGTGAAGACGTGCTTGCTTCCCCTTCGCTCTTCCGCCATGATTGTTTCCTGAGGCCTCCCCAGCCATGTCTCCTGTAGAGCCTGTGGAACTGTGAGTCAATTAAACCTCTCTGCTTTATAAATTACCCAGTGTCAGGTAGTTCTTTGCAGCAATGTGAGAATGGACTAATACAACCTGTCTCATGGAAAGACAAGTGGCACCTCTCGTTCTGTACAGGAGGTCTGCAGGGACGAGCTGAAGGAAGGAGCTTTGGGAAATTTTACTTCCTTGGAGTGTCTCTGCCTTGCCCCAAGCTGATCGGTCTATTAGAACATAACTCTCGTGTCCGAAAACGTGCAGCTGAGGCAGAACAGCAGGAGCTCCAGCTCTGTGCTGCCCGCATGATCACCAACACCGTGTTACCTGACCTCACCAGGCAGAGGCCCCACTTAAGCCACAGGAACCTGAGGGGTGGTGCCAGCCCTCCCCACCACTGCCTGAGCATCATTAAGGGAGCATGAAATTGTGCAAGGATTTTGCTCTTGATGGAGAATTTGGAAGAAGGTCAAAGCAGGACGTTAGCAATACCGGGAAAAGGCTGAGATGTGCATCCGATGTCCCAGCAGAGGCTTCTGTGCAGGAAGCCAGGCCTCACCTCCACCTCCTCCAGGTCAGCTCCCCAGCATCAGCAAATGCCCCGAATGCCTTACCTTGTTAAGGTTCAGAACGCGGAAGAAGTCCTTGGCATTTTGCTGGGAAAGTTGGACTCCTTCCTCTGCAGTCATACAGCTGTCACATGCCAGGCAGTCGCTCAAAAATATCTTGGCATCAGCCAACTTGTGGAATTCTCCCTTCTATGAAAGAAAGATGACGTTTCAGCATGATTAATCAACAAGTACTCTTTAATGTGCTTCTTTAGAGAGGGTAACATCCATATACAGAATTCACAGTAAACACTGGAGATAATACCAGGGTCCAGGCCTGGTGCTCAAGGGGCTGGAAGCAGGACAGTCTCTGCCACTGAGCAGCTCGTGGTGGAGGGACATAGGACACAGGGCCCAGCCCACGATGACACTAGGGAACCATGCAGATGACAAGGGTGGAACCCAGCCCTAGCACTGTCACGTGGTAGGAAGTAAATGACCCCTGTGTTCTGGAAGATGACCCCACTGGCCCTTCCTTCCTCCTAGACCCCATTCCTCTTTGGTGCCTGTGATCCAGCCCTCTGACTGCTCCTCTAGCTCTGTGCTCCCTCTTACCATCCCACGGCTCCCTGAGGCCACCCATAGCCCTGGCCTCTCCCTTGAGGCTCAGAACTTTACAACTCAGTGCTGGCTCTGGGTTTGCACCTGGACATGCAACAAGATGCTCATCCTGACCTGGATATAAAGTCACTCTTCGATCCCCTCCACCCTCTCCTTCCTGACTGGCCCTTGTGCCCCCCCCGACATCTGCTAAAACATAAACCATACCTCTGCTCTGCTCAGACGGCTGCCCCTCACACAGAGGGCCTGAGCAAAGTCAGTGGCCCCTGTCTGCCCGGGTCCCATCACAGCCCCCTTGGTCTCCACACATCCAGCCCCACTGGCCCTTGCTGCTCTTGCCATCTCTCTGCATGAAGCGACCTCTAAGAGCCCCAGGCTCACCCTGGGTGGCCTTCAGCAGAGACGATGTCCAACACCTGCTAAAACAGCACCACCCCCTCACCCGTCTCTTCCCTCCCCACCCATCTGTACTCATGTTGCTGACTGCTAGCAGGAGTCTGTCCCACCTCGCTAAAATGTAAGCTCATGAGAGCTCGAACACTGTCTCGTTCTCCTGTTCCCCAGCACCTCCAAGAGGTACTGCACACAGACAGCGCTCAATAAATAACTGGTGGATGAACATGAATACTCTGAAGCCTACAGGAGTAATGTCAATAAATTACAGACGCTCCTCAGGTAGTCCGTGCATTTGTTTTTCTTTAAAACATGATTTGACAGAAGACAGCTGTGGATGTGCTCCCTCCCATAGCATGCTATGAACGGCAGCTCAGGTGTCACCTCTGCCTCCTGCCCACACATGACCTCATGTCTCTGTGCAGCCCACTCACCCTGGGATCTTGTTCTGCTGCAGATGGGCACTCAGGAGCAGATGGGCACTCAGGAGCAGATGGGCACTCAGGAGCAGATGGGCACTCAGGAGGTCCGCATGGGGCTCAAGAGTTTGTGCTTCTAACAGGTTCCCAGTGGGTCGAAGCTACTGCCCCACTCCAAACGTCTGGTGCCCATAGCTGCATGAATTCTGCCTCCACAGCCCATCCCCATCGAGGTGCCCATGACCAAACTGCACCCCTCACCCAGCAGTGCCTCCTCCCTGCGTTGCCACCAAACATGCTGTGTATAACCCAGTCCTTCCATAAGTTTTCACAGTCCAGGTCTGATTCCCTCCTCACCCCTCACATTCTTTCTTCTTATTCCTCCTGCCTTCCACACTGATGCATTCTGCAGAAGTCCTGTTCCCTTTTATCAGGCCCGCCAGCCTCACTCAGCCCAGGGCAGCCCTGCCACCTGCACTTCCAGCAGAGTGCTCTCCTCACCAAACCCCAGACTCACACACTGTAAAAGGCCCAGTGTCTGTGGAGCTAAAACTGCACTCCCTTCCCTGCACTATGTCCTCTGTTCTGTCTCTATCACTCTGGTAGACTTGCCCAGGCCCACCACCTCCGCCTAGGCTCTCAAAGCTGCCACCCAAGTGGCTTCCTGCAATTCTTCCCCTACTCTAGCCAGCTTAAGTTGGTTACCTCCATCACCTGCCCTAAAACAAACACCTGAGTCAGCCCCTCACAGTCTCCACAGCTCTGCACTGTGACTGACCTGGCCAAGGGGAGCCACTGTCTCTCCCTAGAGCATGTCTGTCCACACCCTCCGCTTGCCTAGTGTGCCAGTGCCCTTCCCTACACTCCCACCCTGAATTCTGACCACTCTTCAGGGTCCACTCCATTAACCCCAACCCAACTCCTCTCACCCTGTGTCCATCACTGACATGGCATGGCGCCTGCTCAGGCTGTGTACACACGTTATCTCATCTTCACCACAGTCCTGGGAGGGAAGTAACCCTACTCCCCAGGCCTCTGATAAGGAAACGAGGCTCACAGGGCTTAGATATCTGTCCACGATGACACAACCAGAGGGCAGGTGAGGGAGGCCCCTGGGGCCGGCCACTCAGGCGCACTGGCCCCAGTTGCCACCAGGGCTCCAATGCACCCTACCTCTCTTCTGCCTGTGGCCAGCTCTTTGGCTGCTTGTCTCAGGCCCTGTTGCTCCCTAAGCCCCACAGTCCCCACAGCACTGGCACACAGGGCAACCGGGAGAACGCCTCTCAGATTAAACATGTCAGGACTATTAAACTTAAGGAAAAAATATGCTTCTGCCATATTGCTAACTCTCCATTTATAAATTGGTACTAGTACTTTCTAAGGGTAGACTGACCTTAACCTCTCCCAACACCCTTCACTCAGTAGAACAGGGATAATGGCCAGGCTTACATGTAACGTTTCTTCTGGGCATGAAATGAGACTGTATGTAAAATGACATTCTTTTTTTTGAGACGTAATCTCACTCTGTCGCCCTGGCTGCAGTGCAGTGGTGTGATCTCAGCTCACCGAGACCTCCGCCTCCTGGGTTCAAACAATTCTCCTGCCTCAGGCTCCTGAGTAGCTGGGATTACAGGCATGCACCACCACGCCCAGCTAATTTTGTATTTTTAGTAGAGATGGGGTTTATCCATGTTGGTCAGGCTGACCTTGAACTCCTGACCTCAGGTGATCCACCCACCTCGGCCTCCCAAAGTGTTGGGATTACAGGCATGAGCCACCATGCCTGGCCATAAAATCACATTCTTGAGAGCCAGGCTCAGGTTACATATCCAATAAACAAAGACCATCGCTACTAGCTAAGGAGAATTTAAAAACAAGAACTGAATTAGAAAAGAGGCTGGGTGCAGTAGCTCACACCTGTAATCCCAGCACTCTGGGAGGCCGAGGCAGGAGGATCACTTGAGCCCAGGAGTTCAAGACCAGCCCGGGCAACATAGTGGAACTCCATCTCTACAAAAAAATAAAAATAAAAAATAAATTAGCTGAGCATGGTGGTGCACACCTGTAGTCCCAGCTACTACGGAGGCTGAGGCAGGAGAATCACTTGAGCCTTGGAGATCGAGGCTGCAGTGAGCGATACAGTGAGCCACTGCACTCTAGCCTAGGTGACAGTGAGACCCGTCTCGAAAGGGGAAAAAAAAATTAAAAGAAGAAATCCAGTATTACACCACGTTTTCTTTGTTCCCAATGCTGTGTGTTTTGGTGTAGTGTGTACTGAGAAGACAGGCCTTGTGCCACTGATGGACTGTCTCACACATCTTTATCAGCCCCTTCAAGTTTATTTCAGTCTTGGAGACGAAGTCTTGCTCTGTTGCCCAGGCTGGAATGCAGTGGCGCAATCTAGGCTCACTGTAAGCTCTGCCTCCCAGGTTCACGCCATTTTCCTGCCTCAGCCTCCCGAGTAGCTGGGACTACAGGAGCCTGCCACCACACCCGGCTAATTTTTTGTATTTTTAGTAGAGATGAGGTTTCACCGTGTTAGCCAGGATGGTCTCAATCTCCTGACCTCATGATCCGCCTGCCTCGGCCTCCCAAAGTTCTGGGATTACAGGCGTGAGCCACCAAGCCCAGCCTATTTCAGTATTTTTTTTGGTACAGAGTCTCACTCTGTTGCCCAGGCTGGAGTACAGTGGTGCAATCTCAGCTCACTGCAACCTCTGTCTCCCAGGGTCAAGCAATTCTCCTGCCTCAGCCTCCTGAGTAGCTGGGATTACAGGCGTGCACCACCATACCTGTATTTTTAGCAAAGATAAGGTTTCACCATGTTGGCCAGGCTGGTCTCAAACTCCTGACCTCAAGTGATCCGCCCACCTCGGCCTCCCAAAGTGCTGGGATTCCAGGTGTGAGCCACCGCGCCTGCCGTACTTCAGTCTTCTTTAAAGCAGTGATGTGCATGGTGCTGTGAGCCCCCAAAGAGAAAAACAGCAGCAGCAGTTTACTCTGGGCTGATACAAAACTGAAAAATCTACTTGCCTCTCCATTTTCCTGGGCTGGACTCAGTGCATCGGCTGACACATTCTCTTGGTCATCAGTTTTTGTTTTCTTACTACATTCCTTAAAAAGGCAAAGGAACATTATTAATGAACTTTTAATTCGTCCCCCTTAAGAAAATGTGCACACTCTGACCAACGAAGCTCATGTATTTCTATCCTTTCTTTTATTTATTTATTTATTTATTTATTTTAGACGGAGTCTCGCTCTCACCCAGGCTGGAGTGCAGGGGCGCAACCTCGGCTCACTGCAGCCTCCACCTCCCAGGTTCAAGCGATTCTCCTGCCTCGGCCTTCTGAGTAGCTGGGATTACAGGTGTGCGCCACCACGCCCGGCTAATTTTATATTTTTAGTAGAGACGGGGCTTCCCCATGTTGGCCACGATGGTCTTGAACTGCTGACCTCAGGTGATCCACCTGCCTCTGCCTCCCGAAGTGCTGGGATTACAGGCGTGCGCCGCCACACCTGGCTAATTTTTGTATTTTTAGTAAAGAGGGGGTTTCGCCATGTTGGCCAGGCTGGTCTCGAACTCCTGACCTCAGGTGATCCACCTGCCTTGGCCTCCCCTGCCAAGGTGCTGGGATAACAGGGGTGAGCCACCGTGCCTGGCCTTCTATCCTTTCTAGTGAAACAAAAGCGCACATACTTAAGGACACACACACACACACACACACACACACACACACACACAATCTCTATTGCTTGCAATAATAAAAAAGCAGAAGCAACAGTAGCCTTCCCCCCACAGGTGAATTCCCCTGGACACAGGTGTACTTAGAATAGGATGCAGCCACCACCGGGGATGAACGACACATGGAATGCTCGGAAGCCTCCTGCCACGGTGTCACGCACAGAAGAGCCAGCCACAGAGCAGCATCCACAGGAGCTCATTCCGGCAGTAACAGCTACAAAAGCCCCTTGCGTGCGCTGCGCGGTTGTTGCCATGGCCTGAAGACATGCGCGCAAGGCGCCGGTCAGCAGCCGTCACCCGCTTCCGCCCCTGCACCGGCTGCTCGGTGACCCTCAGCGGGGCAGGTTCGAAAACGCCTAAAAACGCCTCGAAACGCTTCTGATCATTCCCGCCAGGACTGCTGTTTACTCGGACTGTGCTGCGCGGCACTAGAGGCTCGGTCTCCGTTCGTTTCCGCGCTTCGAGGGCGTGGGAAAGATGGACAAGTTCAGGGAGAACCGCGAAGACCGAGCCCGCCCTGCAGAGAGCAGCGGACCCCGCGCCAGCCGCCTCCACGCCGAGCGGGCCCAGGGTGCCGAGGCCGGGGGCGCCTTGAAGAGCCCTGAGGCGAGCGAGCGGCGGGCCCGGGCCGCCAACCTCGGCCGCCCAGAGCCCCATGGGACAGGCACCAGGCGTGCGCCTCCCCGGCCCGCGGCGCTCACCTTGCGCGTGCAGTGCTCACACTTCATCTGGAGCGCGGCTGGCGGGAGGCCGGGCGCCTCAGCCTGAGGGAAGCACCGGGAGACTGGGACACCGCTGCCCGCCGCCCGCGGC
Organism: Hylobates moloch; assembly: GCF_009828535.3. Taxonomy (NCBI): domain Eukaryota; kingdom Metazoa; phylum Chordata; class Mammalia; order Primates; family Hylobatidae; genus Hylobates; species Hylobates moloch. Next base: position 8,223,359 of record NW_026652290.1, on the reverse strand, counting down.
CCTTTGTTGTCCTCCCCCGACGCGGCCTCACCCCCAACGGCGGCGCCCGGCCAATGAGAGCACCGGGAGAGGACAAGCCGCACCCCTAGGCCAATAGGATTCCCCACCCCGACGGCTTTGTCTAGGCCAATGACAGTGCCGGGAAGGGGCGGGCCAGGCCCCAGAGCCAATCGGAGCACGCGGGGCGGAGCGCAGCCTCACTCCACGCACGGCGCCGCGGGAACCGGGTCCTTGCGCGGGTTTCCCCTTCTCTTGGGTCCTGCGGCGGCGGCGGCGGCCAAGCGGCGTTCACCAGGGAGTCGGTGAGCGCGCGGACTGTCCCGAGGCCAAGCCGGGGCCGTTGCAGGGTGCTAGGTCCGGTGGTCACGGGGTCTGGAGGCCCCTGGGCCCGCAGAGGCCGCGGCCGGGCTCTGTCAGCCAGCTCGGCGTCGGACACTCGCCTTACTCGCGGCTCCTAACGGGGCGGGCCGGGGGCACAGCCCTCGTCCGCCGCCATTGCCGCTTCCCGTCGTGTCACGTAGGCCCGGCGGAGTAGCAGCGCGCATGCGCGGCCTGTCTGGCAGTAACCACGTGATGGACCCGGAAGCACGAGGGCAGATGCCAAATGGCCTTTTGACGTTTGCATGCGTTCACTGTGGATAATTTTACCAAGTACATTGATTTGGGCCCTTACAGCTTACAAAGTAAAGATAACACTCCTCTAAGAAACTGATTTCAGCTAAGCAAAACAGGGCTATAATGGAAGTGTTGGACTCCTAATTGTAAACATTTTATGAAATCAGTGTATGCATATTACAGAAATCAGAAGTGAGAAGTAAGAACATGTCTGGGAGAGTGTGACATAAGAAAAATAATTTATAGGCGTATTTAACAGACACCAGCAGTTCTCAAGATTCCCTATGTTAGAGCCTTTCTTCCTGTCCTCTGAGAAATGAAAATGAAATCCAAAGATCCCCAACTGACTACACGAACCCCCTACTGGCTAAGGAGATCCCAGGGTTACCTTGAAGGCAGTCCTCAGCCATGACAGATGGGAGGTGAGACGCCTGTTATTAAGGCTGACCCTTGGCTAACTACCATTAAGTTTTTCTTTGCTAAGAGCTTAATGGAAACCAGCTCTTTCGAAAGACTCCACCGCTGATAACAACCCTCTCATTTGCAGTTTCGGCACAATTGACCAGTATTCCTTACTGATAAGAGACACTGACCATGGAGTGGTTTTGGTGAGTGACATGACCCTCGTGAAGGGGCCTGAAGCTTCATTGTGCTTGTGTATGTTTCTCTTTTCAAAAATATTCATAACTCCTCCTGTAGCTTGATAAATATGTATATTTACACACTCCTCCGCATAGATTCCTGTTCCCTTTGCCCCTCCCTGGAAGTGTCCGTTTCTGGTTTCTGGCCAGAGGCAGTGCTTCCCTGCCTGTCAGAATGGCCACCCTGCAGGCTGAAACCCTTTATGAGAAATAAAGCTCTCCTTCCCAAATTTATGAATCTCATCATTCTTCAGCTTGCCATTGCCATTCGGGTTCTTCCTGCTCGCTGCACAGACAAAAAGTCAATTCATCAAGATTGCAGCAGGCCAGGAAAAGAGTTTAATTGACACCTGGCAGGCCACACAGGAGACAGTTATTACTCAAATCAGTCTCTCCAAAGGCTCAGCAGTTAGGGGTTTTTTTGTTTTTTTGTTTGTTTTTGAGACGGAGTCTCACTCTGTCACCCAGGTTGGAGTGCAGTGGCACAATCTCGGCTCACTACAACCTCCGCCTCCCAGGTTCAAGCGATTCTCCTGCCTCAGCCTCCTGAGTAGCTGGGACTACAGGCACACGCCACCACGCCTGGCTAATTTTTGTATTTTTTAGTAGAGATGGGGTTTCACCATACTGGCCAGGCTGGTCTTGAACTCCTGACCTTGTGATCTGCCCACCTCAGTCTCCCAAAGTGCTGGGATTACAGGCATGAGCCACCACACCCGGCTGCAGTTAGGGTGTTTATGGACAATTTGGTGGGCAGGAGGCTAGGGAATGGGTGCTGCTGATTGACTGGGAATGAAATCAAAAGGGTGTGTGGAAAACGGTCCTCAAGCACTGAGTCTGCCTCTGGGTGGGGCCACACAAACCAATTGAGTCCTGAGTGGCAGGTTGGGGTGGGTTCACTCTGAAAAACATCTCAAAAAGCCATTCTTAGTTTCTGCAATACTGGTATTATCTATAGGTGCAATTCGGGAAGCTGCAAATTTTGTGATCTCTGGCCACATGAATACTGAGCAGTGAGGGACTGTAGAAACCAGGCCTGCATTTTAGCGGAGTTCAGGCCCCTCCCACAATCCTAACCTTGTGGCCTTTCATTAGCTTTATAAAGGCAATTTCAGCCCCAGAAGTGGGAGGTGATAGTTTTAGGAAGGGACTATTATCATCCTTGTTTCAAGGTTAAACTGTAAATTCCTCCCAAAGCTCCTAAAATTAGCTTGGCTTATACCCAGGAATAACCAAGGACAGCTTGGATGTCAGAAGGAAGATGGAATTAACTATGTGAAATTTCTCTGTCTTTTTTTTTGAGACAGTGTCTCACTCTGTCACCCAGGCTGGAGTGCAGTAGCATGATCACAGCTCACTGCAGCCTCAACCTCCTTGGCTCAAGTAATCCTTCCACCTCAGCCCCATGGGGTAGCTGGGACTACAGGCTCACACCATTGTGCATGGCTAAGTTTTAAATTTTTTGTAGATACAGGGTCTCCCCATGTTGCCCAGGCTGTTCTCGAATTCCTGGGCCCAGATGATCCACCTCAGCCTCCCAAAGTGCTGGGATTACAGGTGTGAGCCACTGCACCCAGCCTCTCTCACTGCCTTAATCTTTGCAAAGGCAGTTTCAAGTTGACACTTCAAAGTTGAGGCCAGGCATGGTGGCTCATGCCTGTAATCCCAGCACTTTGGGAGGCCGAGGCAGGCGGATCAGTTGAGGTCAGGAGTTTGACACCAGCCTGGCCAACATGGTAAAACCCCGTCTCTACTAAGAATACAAAAATTAGCCAGGCATGGTGGTGTGTGCCTGTAATCACAGCTACTTGGGAGGCTGAGGCAGGAGAATCGCTTGAACCCAGGAGGTGGAGGTTGCAGTGAGCCGAGCTCGCACCACTGGACTCCAGCCTGGGCGACAGAGTGAGACTTCATCTCAAAAAAAAAAATCTTATTTATAGTTTTCATTTTGTATAGCTTTTTACAAATGCAACAATGAAATTCTGGAAGTCTTAACCCTCTAGATTACTCAAATTCAAGTCAGCATCTCTCAGAAAATATCTCCTCTCAACTTCAGCTTAAATAAAAGGATAATTTTAGGTTGTCATTTGTATAGCTTTTTTGTTAATGTTTTACAAACATAACTGGCCATGTGTGGTGGCTCACTCCTGTAATCCCAGCACTTTGGGAGGCTGAGGTGGGTGGATCACCTGAGGTCAGGTGTTTGAGACCAGCCTGGTCAACATGGTGAAACCCCATCTCTACTAAAAATACAAAAATTTGCTGTGTGTGGTAGTGGGTGCCTGTAATCACAACTACTCAGGAGGCTGAGGCAGGAGAATCACTTGAACCTGGGAGGCAGAGGTTGCAGTGAGCCAAGACCATGCCATTACACTCCAGCCTGGGCAACAAGAGCAAAATTCCATCTCTAAAATACAAAAAAAGAAATAAAAACGTAAGTGTAATATGGTTGAAAGAACAAATTACGGCTGGGTGTGTTGGCTCATGCCTGTAATCCCAGAACTTTGGGAGGCCAAGGCGGGAGGATTGCCTGAGCTCAGGAGTTCACAACCAGCCCAGACAACATGGTGAAACCCCATCTCTAATAAAATACAAAAAATTAGCTGGGTGTGTTGGCGTGCACCTGTAGTCCCAGCTACTCAGGAGACTGAGGCAGGAGAATCGCTTGAACCCGGGAGGCAGAGGCTGCCGTGAGCCAAGATCGCACGACTGTAGCCTGGGCAACAGGGCGAGACAACGTCTCAAAAAAAAAAAAAAAAAAACAAATTATAATCACTTAATTTTTTTTTTTTATCAAATAGCCATTGTCCGGTTTTCCCCATTGTCTCATATTTTTTTTACAGTTTGTTTAAATCAGGATCTAAATAAGGTCTAGTATGTTCTATTAGTCTATATTACAATTGGCTCATATGTTTCTTAAGTCTCTTTTTCTATCAACTTACGGAAGACATTGAAAAGTCTCTCTTTAAAAATAAAAACTTGACTTTGACATAACTTGAGGCCTACTTAGAAGTGGCAGAGTTCAAGCTGGGCATGATGGCTCATGCCTGTAATCCCAGCACTTTGGGCAGCCAAGGCAGGTGGATCATCTGAAGTCAGGGGTTCGAGACCAGTCTGGCCAGCATGGCAAAAGCCTCTCTCTACTAAAAATTAAAAAATTAGCTGGACGTGGTGGTGTGTGCCTATAGTCCCAGCTATTTGGGAGGCCGAGGCAGGAGAATTGCTTGAACCCGGGAGGCGGAGGTTGCAATGAGCTGAGATGGTGCCACTGCACTCCAGCCTGGGCAACAGAGTGGGACTTTGTCCAGAAAAAAAAAAAAAAGTTGCAGAGTTCCTGATCTTAAAGTTGTTGTCATTTTTTTAATTTGTAGGTTCTATCCATATCCTTCTCTTTGTATATATCATTAAAAAAAGTCAGGTCATTTGCCTGTAAGATTTCCCATGTTGACAAAGAGTCAAACTGTAAAATATTTTAAGAGATTCTGAGCCAAATATGAGTGACCAAGGGCCAGCGACACAGCCCTTAGGAGATCCTG
>NW_026652290.1:8164778-8197278 GCF_009828535.3 Hylobates moloch | reverse complement strand
CCCACCTGTTCTCGTTTTGCTTAAAAGTGTGAGCATAGATACCTTTTTAAGACAGACTTTGCACTGTGCTGGGTTTTTACAATGAATGCCACAACCACACACAGTGCCTTTCCAAGCCAGCGCCCACTGGAGCGACCATGCTCCCGCTGCTGCTCTACCAGGCCATAAGCCACAGGCACAGCTGGAGCATGCAGCTGAATGGAGGTCACTCTGAGTCATCCACGTGGCCATGCACGGGTGGGAGCTGCCAGGCCAGCACGGCCCTAGGACACCCTGGCTCCCTGCTCTGCTATGGAGCTCACTGAGCCTCGGGGCTGTGTGTGGAACTGGGCCAGGTGTCTGAGTACCACCTCTTGGCCCAGAGAGGTGCTCAGCAGCTCATCCCAAAGCCTCAGGCAGAGTGAGCAGGGCCCAGGGGCTGGAGGAGCAGCCAGCGGGAACCTCGGCCCCCAGTCCCAGCAGGACTGGCCTTGGAGGAGGCTGCTGCAAGTGCTGGACGCTCTCAAGCCCTCTGGGCCACCGGACAGGCCCGTGCTCTCCTGCCCAAACCTCCATGGCTTCTAGGGAAACGACTCAGGCCCGGTGTCAAGGGGATGCGGGAGGTGGTTGTGGCGGGTCTGTGCGGGGCTGGGGCTCACCCTGGGGCCCACTTCCTACAGCACCTTCTTTCTTTGAAGCCACAGGTCCTGGGCAGGTCAGTGGCCCACCCCGTCCCCCAGCCCTGTGGGCCGACCTGCGAGCTGGTCCTCAGGCAGGTCTCTGAGCACGTCGTCCCACACCAGGGGTGTTAGGCCGGGGCGCCGGGCCTTCACACGGCTGGCCACCGCCCGCATGTGTGACAGGCACAGCTTCCCTGTGCTGTTCTGCTCTTGCTGCAGCCACCGGCGCGAGGCCTCCCCCTCTCCGAGGTAATAGACCTGCAAGGAAGGAGCGGGACGGGATTGCCTTGGCAGCTGTGCACACTGGCGGGAGGGTCCTGGGTTCACGCCGTGCCCTGATGGAGAGTGACCGCTGCCTGTCGGGAGGAGGCCGGGGAGGGGCTCGGAACCTTTGCTTACCACCCCCAGCGTGTCCCTGTCTTCCTCACTGAGCCCTGAACTTCTACTCAAGGTTTCCTGTGAATGTTCACAGCAGCTCTTCTCACAGCCGCCAAAGCGGAGACCACAGGGGTCCATCCCCCATGACGGACCAGCACAGGGCAGCGTCCCCTACCATGAACACAGCTCGGCCTCAGCAGAGAGCCAAGCTCTGGAGGCCGACAGCCCGGAGGAGCACAGGTCATACACTGTGTGACTCGGTGCCCGTGGAATGCCCACATGGGCAAATCCACCGAGACACGAAGCAGACGGTGGTCGCTGGGGGCTGGGGGCGGGCGCGGGGCTTTGGCCTGGGGTGATCGCCCACACCAGGCATGTCTGGAAGAGGTGCTGATGTTTTTACTTATTTATTTATTCATTTTGGAGACAGGGTCTTGCTCTGTTGCCCAGGCTGGACTGCAGTGGCATAATCTCAATCTCGGCTCACTGCAACCTCCGCCTCCTGGGTTCAAGCGATTCTCCTGCCTCAGTCTCCCGAGTAGCTGGGATTACAGGCGCCCACCACCACACCTGGCTAATTTTGTATTTTTAGTAGAGACGGGGTTTCACCATGTTGGCCAGGCTGATCTCGAACTCCTGACCTCAGGTGATCCACCTGCCTCAGCCTCCCAAAGTGCTGGGATCATAGGTGTGAGCCACCACACCCGGCCTATTTATTTATTTACTTATTTATTTAGAGCCGGAGTCTCACTCTGTTGCCCAGGGTGGTGTGCAGTGGCGTGATCTCAGCTCACTGTAACCTCCACCTCCTGGGTTCAAGCGATTCTCATGCCTCAGGCTCCTGAGTAGCTGGGATTACAGGCGCCCGCCATCACGCCCAGCTGATTTTTGTATTTTCAGTAGAGACGGGGTTGCGCCACATTGGCCAAACTGGTCTCAAACTCCTGACCTCAGGTGATCCACCCACTTTGGTCTCCCAAAGTGCTGGGATAACAGCGTGGGCCACCACACCCAGCCTATATTTTAAAATGGTTAGAATGGTAAAGCTTATGTGTATTTTACACACTCAGGTTTCCTTCAAAGAAAGGAAACTTCTGGGGCTAACATCTTCAGCTTGGGTTCCCCGTGAGCCACAGCCCTGCAGAACCTCCCAGCCCCGTGGGCACCAACCCTGCCCCTTTCAGTTCCGCATCCTGCCCAGGCCCTGACTGAGCTGAAGTCAGTGAGTGGTGGGAGGGACGAGGGTGGGGGCTCACTGGGCTGGAGGGGGCATGTCTCCGACACCCCCTGGGGACCACCTTTTCCAGTGGGTGCTTCAGGGTCCAAATGCAGAACTTCCTTCCTCTCAGCAATGAAAGGGTGTCCCTCGAGTTGTACCCTGACTTGTGCTGACTGCTGGTCCTGGGGTGTGAACCTGCCCATCACCCCCAGGCTTCCGCCAGCCCAGCCGCCCAGGGTGGTCTCGTCTGAAACGAGGGCGCCTCCCTTGGGCTCTGCAGGCTGTCCCGTGCCAGGCTGCCCATCCACCTGGAGAAGATGTTGGATGGGGCTCCCTGAGGGGAACAAGCCTGTCTCTAGGCCTCAGTGCCTGGAAGATTTTCCTATTTAAAAGGACAAGCCACGATAGGGGAGACTGTCCTGCACAGAGCTGGGGTGACAGCACCCACCTCATCACACCCAACGTGCAGCCGCTGGGCGCCTGGGTGCAGCTCCAGGACCTGGTCGATCATGGTGCCCACCAGCGCCAGGGACTCCGCCTCGTGGGGGTTCAGGGTGCAGGGGAAGGGGCCCACCTCCCGCAGGTGGGCGAAGGCTGCGTGCTTCAGCACAAACTGCGGAGAGACAGAGAAGTTCGCGTTGGGGGCGGAGGAGCTGGACTGATCTCCTTTTTGCCCACCTGGGGCTTCTGTTTCAAATCTACGGATAATATAAAAAAATTAGGCCAGGCACAGAGTCTCAGTCCTGTAATCCCACACCTTGGGAGTTTGAGGTGGGTAGAATGTTTGAACTCAGGAATTTGAGACCAGCCTGGACAACATGGTGAAACCCCATGGAGTCTCACTTTGTCGCCCAGGCTGGAGTGCAGTGGCACAATCTTGGCTCACTGCAACCTCTGCCTCCCGGGTTCAAGTGATCCTCCCACCTCAGCCTTCCCAGCAGATAGGATTACAGGCATGTGCCACCACGCCCGGCTAATTTTTGTATTTTTAGTAGAGATGGCATTCCGATATGTTGGCCAGGCTGGTCTTGAACTCCTGACCACAAGTGATTTGCCTTCCTTGGCCTCCCAAAGTGCTGGGATTACAGGCGTGAACCACCGCACCCAGACCATATGTGTATATATATATATATATACATATACATATGTATATATATATATATATATATTTTTTTTTTTTTTTTTTTGAGACGGAGTCTCGCTCTGTCGCCCAGGCTAGAGTGCAGTGGCATGATCTCAGCTCACTGCAAGCTCTGCCTCCTGGGTTCACGCCATTCTCCTGCCTCAGCCTCCCCAGTAGCTGAGACTACAGGTGCCCACCACCACACCTGGCTAATTTTTGTATTTTGTTTTAGTAGAGATGGGGTTTCACCGTGTTAGCCAAGATTGTCTCGATCTCCTGACCTTGTGATCCACCCACCTTGGCCTCCCAAAGTGCTGGGATTACAGGCGTGAGCCACTGCGCCTAGCCATAAATTTTTTAAAAACAAAATCGGTTTAAGAAAAAAAAAAAGTGGCCAGGTGTGGTGGCACCTGCCTGTGGTCCAGCTACTTGGGAGGCTGAGGCGGGAAGATCACTGGAGCCTAGGAAGTTGAGGCTGTGGTGAGCCACGATCACACCACTGCACTCCAGCCTGGGCGACAGAGTGAGACCCTGTCTCTGAAAAGAGAAAAACAGAAAAACGTTTATCTGTGAAAGACCACTCTAACTTTGCATAAGAACAGAGACTCTGTGGCCTCGGCTTAGGGTTGCTCACTGTCCCCTTCCCCCTCACTGTGGAAACCACAGCTTTGCTGCCAAAGGGGCAGACTTCACTTGAGGCTGGGTAAAAACACACCCCTTGTGGGGGCACTGTCAGTAGAAGCAGCAACTGGAGAAAAGGCCCTGTCTTCCGCTTGCCCGAGGGTGCAGTCCCTGCTGGGGAGAGCCAAGACTGGCTGCAGATGTAACGGGTGACTCTGGAAACAGAAAGCCGGATGGTGCTGCACACTCTCCTCAGGCCTGGCTGATGGGGGCCACACACACGTGCAGGGACCGGTGAGGGCCAGGTGGGAACTGCGCGAACCTAGGGATGCACCTCCCACCGCCCACGCACAGCCCCGTGGCAAGGGGAGGAGGCCTGTGGGCTCAAGGTGTGGGAGCACGACCTCTGCCCAAACCCTTGGCTGACCACCAGCTATGAAGACAGAGGGATGACCCTAGGAACCCAGGCTAAAACGTAAAAATAAGAACCAAAAAAATCTCAGCACAGACATCAGTGAGCACACACAGCCGGGGGCGGGTCCTGCAGGTTAAATGCAGGCCATTTGCTGGAAAACAACAAAAAGACCACCACCAGCCACTGGGGAAAAGAGTAAACATTCAGCTTTGCTATAATGTATTCACTGAAATGTTCAGTTCTCAACCAAAAATTTTGAGAGGTGCAAATAAACTGGAAAGTAGAATCCAGTTCACAGACTCTGACTCTCAGGGACCACATGTAGAAGTTATCAAATATTTCAAGGAAACTACTAAGAATATATTCTAAGAATGAAAGGAGGCCGGGTGTGGTGGCTCACACCTGTAGTCCCAGCACTTTGGGAGGCCGAGACGGGCGGATCACTTGAGGTCAGGAGTTCGAGATCAGTCTGGCCAACATGGCAAAACCCCATCTCTACTAAGAAGACAAAATTAGCCGGGTGTGGTGGCGGGCGCTGTAATCCCTCCCTACTCGGGAGGCTGAGGCAGGAGAATGGCTTAAGCTCAGAATGTGGAATTTGTAGTGAGCCGAGATCACGCCGCTATACTCCAGCCTGGGTGACAGAGCGAAATTCTGTCTCAAAAACAAAAATTAGCACTTAGGGAGGCAGAGGCGGGAAGATCACTTGAGCCCAGAAGTGTGAGACCAGCCCAGCAACATAGTGAGACCCCACTCTTCACAAAAAGGAAAATGAACAAAAAAAAATTAACTCAAAATGGGGCCAGGTGCAATGGCTCATGCCTGTAATCCCAGCACTCCGAGAGGCTGAGGTGGGAGAACTGTTTGAGGCCAGGGGTTCGAGACCAGTCTGGGCAACATAGTGGGACCTGGTATCTGCAAATAATAAAAAAACTGGCCGGGTATGGTGGCACGCACCTGTGGTCCCTGCTACCCAGGAGGCTGAGATGGGAGGATTGCTTGAGCCCAGAAGCTCAGGGCTGCAGTGAGCTGTGATTGTACCACGTGCTCCAGCCTGGGTGACAGAGTGAGACGGTGACCCAAGACAAATAACTTGGATGTTCAAGGGTTCTGGAGAAAGAATAAAAATACCAAACTAAAAATGGATCATAGATCTAAATGAAAAATGCACACAAGTTAAACTTTAGAAGAAAATACAAGAAAAATCTTTGTGGTCTGGTGATCACAAAAAGTTTTTAGAAATGACACCAGAAGCCTGTAAGCTCCACACTGGGAGAGAATACCTGCAAATTACATACCATCAGAGGACTTGCATCTAGAACATATAAAGAACCTTAAAAACTCGAGCTGAAAAAAAAATGGGCAAAACACCTGAGCAGTTATTTCTAGTATACCAAGAGGGTATACTAGGCTGGGCGCCGTGGCTCACACCTGTAATCCCAGTACTTTGAGAGGCTGACGCAGGCAGATCGCCTGAGGCCAGGAGTTTGAGACTAGCTTGGCCAATATCTTGAAACCTCATCTCTAATAAAAAGACAAAAAGTTAGCCGGGCGTGGTGGGGTGCACCTATAATCTCAGGTACTCAGGAGGCTGAGGCAGGAGAATCACTTGAACTCGGGAGGTGGAGGTTGTAGTGAGCCAAGATTGCACCACTACACTCCAGCGAGACCCTGTCTTAAAAACAAGCACACAAAAAGGGTATACTAATAGTAAATGTACACATGGAGGGTCTTCCTCAGTAAGAGACCAACCCTTCGACACGCTGATTTTGGATGTCTGGTCTCCAGAACTGGGAGAACATTTCTGTTGTCTTAAGCCACCTGGTTTGTGGCGATCACTTCTGCCCTGACAGCAGTGTCCTTTGAGGAGATGGCGAGTGTGAGTGGTCAGGGCTGTGCTGTGACTTGCTGCAGTGGGGAGAGGGGCACGGAGGGGCAGAGTGGCCCTGGGAGACCCGTTAGGAGAGTTTCATGGTGAGTCCGTAGCGGTTTAGACAGGGGTGGTGCCTGCATGACAGAGGAAGAGGAAGAGGAGCAGCAGCGGGACCAACATGGGTCAGGGCGCGGGCGGGTGGTGGTGCTGACTGTGGCTGGTCTGCTTCTGGTTTGCACACCAGAGGCTGGAGGAGGCCCCTCAATGGAAGTGACCAGCAGGCAGCTGGGGATGAGGGTCTGTAACCCAGGAGGTCTGGAGTTGCTGAGGTGCAGACAGAAGAGGAAGAGGAAGACAAAGAGGAGGACGAAGAGAAAGCAGGAGCAGAAATGGCACCATCTAGAGAGAGAGTGGGAGGTGGGAACAGGGGCCGAGAGGAGGCTTGGGGACCGCCAGCCACAGGGAGGCAAATGCAAATGGCTACCGCGGAGGCGCAGTCAGAGGCAGAGGGAAGCCGGAAAGTGTGGGGCTCAGGAGAGCATCTGGGGATGCTAGAAGCTACCAAGGGGTCCAGCAGGAAAGGACTAAAACCATCCCTGGACTTAGTGACCTGGAGGACCCTGGTGGCCTTGGGAGAGACATTCTGTGGAGAGGTGGCAGGAGGCTAAGAGCGCAGGCCAGGTCCCAGAGCAGAGTGCGAATGGAGAGAATCAACTAGAAAGGCTGGAGGACCGAGCTATGGGAAGGAACTCTGGTGGCACGCCCAGAACACCGGCATGTATAAGTGAAAACAACCTTCTTTCCCGCGGTGTGTGCAAATAGAAGCCAGAATGGTGTATCTGTTAGAGAAATAAATGGAACCTAAGAGCCATTAAATCAGTGTGGTGGTTAACGCTGCATCACTTCCGGTTTGTTTGATGCAGACAGGAAAAAGAATATTGTGTATATATATATTTTTTGAGACAGAGTCTTGCTCTCTCGCCCAGGCTGGAGTGCAGTGGTGTGACCTTGGCTCACTGCAACCTCCGCCTCCTACGTTCAAGCGATTCTCCTGCCTCAGCCTCCCAAGCAGCTGGGACTACAGGTGCCCGCCACCACACCTGGCTAATTTTTGTATTTTTAGTAGAGACGGGGTTTCGCCATGTTGGCCAGGCTGGTCTTGAACTCCTGACCTCAGGTGATCCACTAGCCTCGGCCTCCCAAAGTGCTGGGATTACTACCGGTGTGAGCCACCGCACCCGGCCTGAGCCACCGCACCCGGCCTGAAAAGCACCTTTTCTTTCCCTAATACCGTGTTTTACCTCACATAATAATATTCCGATGAATACAAGTTACAAAGGAAACTGCCTCCCAGCCTCCAGGACCCCCTTTCTGGCTCTTTCCTTCCATTCCTCGGGCAAACAGGCAGCCCCAACCTGCAGCTCTGGCCGAGTCAGGCAGGGACTTCCTAGATCAAAGGCCTTTCCATGTTGTGCTGAGCTGCACTGCCTGCATTCCCAACCACGGGCCTGCTGCACCTACCCCTGGGCACAAGCCTGGCCCAGACTGCAGCCCCTGGACTCCACATTTGGCACCAGGTAACTTCCATTCCTGCCACTCACCTCCATGTGTCCAAATGTCTGCACCAAGGGAATCACCTCCAGCTCATTGAGTCCAGCCAGATGCAGGATCTCTTTGATTTCAGAGGGGCTGGAGAGACAAAAATTCACGTAGAGAGAGGGTCACATGGGCAGCATGTGACGTCCACACACCCCCAGCCCTTCCTCGTCAGGCCCTGGGGGGCTCTCCGGGAAACAGTGGGGCCCTAAACTCCACAAAGCTTGACAGATATCCTGATTTCTGGAACGGCACCTGCTCCAAAATTTCGGAAGATGATGTTCTAGCACATCCTCAAGTAATGGTTTGCTTTTCTTTTTTTTTTTTTTTGAGACGGAGTCTCGCTCTGTCGCCCAGGTTGGAGTGCAGTGGCGCGATCTCGGCTCACTGCAAGCTCCGCCTCCCGGGTTCACGCCATTCTCCTGCCTCAGCCTCTCCGAGTAGCTGGGACTACAGGCGCCCGCCACCACGCCCGGCTAATTTTTTGTATTTTTAGTAGAGACGGGGTTTCACCGTGGTTTCGATCTCCTGACCTCATGATCCACCCGCCTCGGCCTCCCAAAGTGCTGGGATTACAAACGTGAGCCACCGCGCCCGGCCAATGGTTCGCTTTTCAACCCACAACAAGAGAATGAAGTCATCACATTTTACAAGAAACTACCCAAGGCCAGGCGCAGTGGCTCACGCCTGTAGTCTCAGCACTTTGGGAGGCCGAGGCAGGCAGATCACTTGAGGTCAGGAGTTCGAGACCAGCCTGGCCAACATGATGAAACCCCGTATGTACTAAAAATACAAAAATTAGCCAGGCCTGGTGGTATGTACCTGTAATCCCAGCTACTCGGGAGGTTGAGGGAGGAGAATCACTTGAACCTGGGAGGCAGAGTTTGCGGTGAGCCAAGATCGCACCACTGCACTCCAGCCTGGGATACAGAACAAGATTCTTTTTTTTTTTTTTTTTTTTGGGACGGAGTCTCGCTCTGTTGCCCAGGCTAGAGTGCAGTGGTGCAATCTCGGCTCACTGCAAGCTCCGCCTCCCGGGTTCATGCCATTCTCCTGCCTCAGCCTCTCCGAGTAGCTGGGACTACAGGCGCCCACCACCACGCCCGGCTAATGTTTTGTATTTTTATTTTTAGTAGAGACAGGGTTTCATCGTGGTCTCAATCTCCTGACCTCGTGATCCGCCCGCCTCAGCCTCCCAAAGTGCTGGGATTACAAGCGTGAGCCACCGCGCCCGGCCAAGACTCTGTCTTAAAAAAAAAAAATGCCACAGGAGGAGCCACACTCCATCCAGGCACCACCCCTGTCCAAACCGCTACGGACTCACCATGAAACTCTCCTAACGGGTCTCCCAGGGCCACTCTGCCCCTCCGTGCCCCTCTCCCCACTGCGGTAAGTCACAGCACAGCCCTGACCACTCACACTCGCCATCTCCTCAAAGGACACTGCTGTCAGGGCAGAAGTGATCGCCACAAACCAGGTGGCTTAAGACAACAGAAATGTTCTCCCAGTTCTGGAGACCAGACATCCAGCTGCCCAAGGGCCCTCGACCTGAAACAATCCCTGAGCACATGTCCTCTGCAGAAGGGGCACATCCTGGGAAGGGCTGACTGCCCCGGGTCGACCTCTTCATTTTTCACAAGCTTTACATGAGCTGTCATTTATGAATTTATCTTAAAAAAAGCTATTTCTAGTTTTTCTATGTTTGAACCATTTTAGGCTAATCCGTTCTATGGATTTATGCGTTACATAAAGTCTTTAAACATTCCTGTTTCAAGCTTCGAAGGAACCCTGGTACTTTACTTTTTCACATAGAAAGACAAAATGTCTTCATTGTAGGAAGAAGAGTATGAAGAAAATGCCAACCCCTGATCATGTCATCGCACTTGATCATCTCATCACACCTGATCATCTCATCGCACCTGATTATCTCATCGCAGGCCAACACCCTGGCTCACTGTTCCTCTCTTCTGATCTAACCACATGTGGGCTGCATGGGGTGCGGGTGTTTTGGAGTTCTGACACATGGAGTCAAGTCCTCCCAGAGCAGACGTCACGTTACGTTCACCAGAAGGTAGTTTTCCTCTTTCTCATTCTCGTCAACACGGAGTCTTACAATTTTTTATTTATTTTATTTAATTTATCATTATCTTTTTGAGACCGAGTCTTGCTCTGTCACCCAGGCTGGAGTGCAGTGGCATGATCTCAGCTCACTGCAACCTCTGCCTCCTGAGTTCATGCAATTCTCCTTCCTCAGCCTCCTGAGTAGCTGGGACCACAGGCGCACACCACCATGCCCAGCTAATTTTTTCTTTTTCTTTTTTGTTTTTGAGACGGAGTCTGGCCCTGTCGCCCAAGCTGGAGCGCAGTGGCGCAATCTTGGCTCACTGCAAGCTCAACCTCCCGGGTTCCCGCCATTCTCCTGCCTCAGCCTCCCGAGTAGCTGAGACTATAGGCGCCCGCCACTATGCCCAGCTGATTTTTTATATTTTTAGTAGAGATGGGGTTTCTCTTGTGTTAGCCAGGATGATCTTGATCTCCTGACCTCGTGATCCGCCCGCCTCGGCCTCCCACAAGTGCTAGGATTACAGGCGTGAGCCACCCGCGCCCGGACTGAGTCTTACAATTTTTTTTTTTTTTTTTGAGACGGAGTCTCGCTCTGTCGCCCAGGCTGGAGCGCAGTGGCACAATCTCAGCTCACCGCAAGCTCCACCTCCCGGGTTCAGGCCATTCTCCTGCCTCAGCCTCTGGAGTAGCTGGGACTACAGGCGCCCGCCACCACACCTGGCTAATTTTTTTGTACTTTTAGTAGAGACAGGGTTTCACTGTGTTAGCCAGGATGGTCTTGATCTCCTGACCTCATGATCCACCCGCCTCGGCCTCCCAAATTGCTGGGACTACAGGCATGAGCCACCACTCCTGGCCTTCACATTTTCTTATATGCTTATTGGCCTTTTTCGTTTCTTCCTTTGGGATTGGCCAGTTAATGTCCATTGCGCGTTTATCTTTGGGGCTGTTACTGATTTTCACAAAGACCGGTGATTTTAACGCTGAGCAGGGGCCTCCCATCTCTACCACACCTGATTTTATTGATTTTGATTCTCTCCCCTTCAATTCTTCACTTCTCTAACTCAAGGCTCGACTGTGGCCTGAAGAGCAGCCCCTCCCTGCACGGAGGCCTTCTCCAGCCTTCTCTAGCTCAGCCTTCTCCAGCCTTCTCCAGCCTCCTCCAGCCTTCTCTAACTTTCTCTAACCTTCTCTAGCCCAGCCTTCTCCAGCCTCCTCCAGCCTTCTCTAACCTTCTCTGGCCCAGCCTTCTCCAGCCTCCTCCAGCCTTCTCTAGCCCAGCCTTCTCCAGCCTTCTCTAACCTTCTCTAGCCCAGCCTTCTCCAGCCTCCTCCAGCCTCCTCCAGCCTTCTCTAGCTCAGCCTTCTCCAGCTGTCTCCAGCCTCCTCCAGCCTTAGCTAACCTTCTCTAGCCCAGCCTCCTCCAGCCTTCTCTAACCTTCTCTAGCCCAGCTTTCTCCAGCCTTCTCCAGCCTTCTCTAGCCTTCTCTAGCTCAGCCTTCTCCAGGCCTTCCGGTCAACAGAGGAACTGCCTGCAGGACAGAGACAGGAACTGCAGCTCTTCCCTGTAGGGGGCGCTGCTGATGCTTACTTTCCCTTTAAATGTTTCAAAATTCTCTCCAGTGAATGTTTGAAATGCAACTTTGTTTTCATTTTATAATTTTTTTTTTTTTTACAATTAAAGAGATGAATTTAAAAAGACAAAAAAGGAATACACCCACCACTGTTCAGTTCCTGACTGTTCCACCCGCACCTCCAGGTTGCTGCTCCTCCTGCCCTGCAGAACCCCCCCTTCCCCGCGTTCCCGCCGGGCCCCTGTCCCTGCTGCGGGCGGTGTTACCTGTAGGCGTACTTGGCCCTCAGCAGCCTCAGAGGGCCCTCGTAGGGAAACATGTCTTCATACTCAATGAGGAGGCCGTTTGCACCTAGTGCACGGAACAGAGGAAAAATCTGGGAGATAAACAGGGAGAGGTTAGGAAGAAGTGGCCGCTGGAGTACGACGTGGCACGTCCACAGCGGGGAGACGCCTTCCCTTTCGGCCTGTGGAGACTGTGGGAGTTGCTATTCCTATTTCTCCTGGGAACCTTAAATCCGGAATGTGTACTTTACGTTATGCCAAACGAAACTCCCAGTTCCAGTGACTATTTTGCACAGAAGGGGAGATATGCTATGAAACAGGGCTGCTACTCAACGCGCTGGTGGCTCAGCTTGGGAGGGACGGGTCCGGCCAGCAGGGAGCCACCGAAAAGCAGCTCTTCACGCATGGGGGCCCAGCAGGGCAGCCAGGCTGAGGGGCACCGGCAAGGCACGGGGGACAGGGCAGTCAGGCTGAAGGAGAACGGCAAGGCATGGGGGACGGGGCAGGAGGAGCCGGGGCAGGGGGAGCAGGGCTCTGAAGGGTTGGGGTCAGCACCTGGGGGAGGTGAGAGAGGGGTGCAGAACTCATTTGTTCCTGGGCTGTACTCATGGGGTCCCTTCTCCCTCATTCTCCTCCCCACTTTCTCTTTCTCTTTTTTTCTTTTTTTTTTTGAGACAGAGTCTCGCTCTGTCACCCAGGCTGAAGTGCAGTGGCGTGATCTCGGCTCGTTGCAACCTCTGCCTCCCAGGTTCAAGCGATTCTCCTGCCTCAGCCTCCCGAGTAGCTGGGATTACAGGCGCCCGCCCTGATGCCCAAGTAATTTTTGTATTTTTAGTAGAGACGGGGTTTCACCATGTTGGCCAGGCTGGTCTCGAACTCCTGACCTCAGGTAATCTGCCCCTTGGCCTTCCAAAATGCTGGGATTACAGGTGTGAGCCACTGTGCCTGGCCTCTCTCTTTTTTTAACAGACGGGGTCTCACTCTGTCACTCAGGCTGGAGCGTGCTGGCATGATCATGGCTCGCTGCAGCATCCAACTCCTGGGATCAAGGGATCCTCCAGCCTCAGCCTTCCAAGGAGCTGGGACTACAGGTGCATGCTAGGCCTCCTGGATGACTCACGTGCAGGAGAACCAAGGAGCCCCAGCTGACGGTCAGGATGAACTGCCGGACATGGAAGGCCACGCAGACCATCGGATGTTTCTAGATGTCACGGGGCTGTGACCACCTGAGGGCACCTCAGTCAGAAAAGCAGAACCATGCAGCCAACCCACAGAAACACAAGGGGTGATGAATGGGGACCTTAAGTTTGGGGAGATCTGTCATGCAGCAACAGATGACGGAAACAGGGACTCCAGCTGTAAGTTGGATCTCCTTTGCCTATATTCAATTGTCGGAACACCTTTCCTTTCTTTTTTTTTGAGATGGAGTTTCGCTCTTGTCCCTTAGGATGGAGTGCAGTGGCGCAATCTCGGCTCACCACAACCTCCGCCTCCCGGGTTCAAGCGATTCTCCTGCCTCAGTCTCCCAAGTAGCTGGGATTACAGGCACCTGCCACCACACCTGGCTAATTTTTGTATTTTTAGTAGAGACAGGGTTTCACCACGTTGGTCAGGCTGGTCTCGAACTCCTGACCTCAGGTGATCCGCCCTCCTCAGCCTCCCAAAGTGCTGGGATTATAGGCATGAGCCACCGCGCCCAGCCCAAGTCAAAACGCCTTTTCATCAGCTGTATCTAAGTTCAGTCTTCTTTGCCATATTCAGTTGTCAGAACACCTTTTCATCTCTCCATGTTTGCTTTTTGCTTTTCTGTCATTTCCAAATACCGCGCTTTCCATGGTGTCTACTCACTTTTACGCTTCTTATAGTTTAGTCTTCATTGAAAACATTGTTTTTTCCTTATAATTCATTTCTGAGCTCCACAGGCAATTTTTTACAACCTCCTTTTGTCTAATTACCACGTTTCTGGGCTTGTCTATTTTTTTTAGACTGAGTCTTGCTCTATCGCCCAGGCTGGAGTGCAGTGGCGCGATCTCAGCTCACCGCAACCTCCACCACCCAGGTTCAGGCGATTCTCGTGCCTCAGCCTCCCAAGTAGGTGGGATCACAGGCACCTGCCACCACGCCTGGCTAATTTTAGTATTTTTAGTAGAGACGGAGTTTCACCATGTTGGCCAGGCTAGTCTCCAATTCCTGACCTCAAGTAATCCGCTTGCCTCGGCCTCCCAAAGTGCTGGGATTACAGTTGTCAGCCACTGAGCCTGGCCCGGGCTTTTCTATTTCTGATTTATGCTGTTCTTTCACAGCTTCTGTCATCTTCTGAGTATCTTTTATCTCGTTATGAAATATTACGGAACAGCGTTTCCTGCTGGGTGGGCCTGTGTGTCTGGAGCACCTTCACTGCTGCAATGCTATTCAGATCATCTTCTTTTTTTTTTTTTTTTGAGACAGAGTCTCATTCTTGTCACCCAGGCTGGAGTGCAGTGGCACAATCTCGGCTCACTGCAACCTCCACCTCCCAGGTTCAAGTGATTCTCCTGCCTCAGCCTCCCAAGTAGCTGGGATTACAGGCACGTACCACCACACGGGGCTAATTTTTGGTATTTTTAGTAGAGACAGGGTTTCACTGTGTTAGCCAGGATGGTCTTAATCTCCTGACCTTGTGATCCACCTTCCTCGGCCTCCCAAAGTGCTGGGATTACAGGCGTGAGCCACCATGCCCAGCCTTCTTTTTTCTTACCTATCTTTGTATGATGTTAAACAACACTCTTTTCTGCTTCTTTTTTTCTTTTCTTTTCTTTTTTTGAGATGGTGTCTTGCTCTGTCACCTCGGCTGGAGTGCAGTGGTGCAGTCTCGGCTCACTGCAACCTCTGCCTCCTGAGTTCAAGCAATTCTCCTGCTTCAGACTCCCAAGTAGCTGGGACTACAGGCATGTGTCACCATGCCTTGCTAATTTTTGTATTCTTAGTAGAGACGGGGTTTCTCCGTGTTGCCCAGGTTGGTCACAAGCTCCTGACCTTAGGTGATCTGTCCATCTTGGCCTTCCAAAGTGCCTGGATTACAGACGTGAGCCACCACGGCCAGCCTGTTGCTCGTTTTTAAGAACAGGCTCTTGTGTTTGCAATGGTGACAGGCCAGCCTCTTGTGTTTACAATGGTGACAAGGCCAGCAATGGTGACAGGCCAGTCCCTCCTCTACTGCTGCCATGTGGTATTAGAAACTGCAGGCTCTGTGTAGCTACTTCTGCAGTGTTTTTTGGCCTCTGCCTCTTCTGGACGCCTTTCCCCAGGACCTCAGCATTCCCCTTTCCCTTTGCTGTTCCTGCCCAGTTCAATATGGATTCTTTCCCCGTTTTGTCCTTACTGGGGGGCGCTGTTCCTCTGGAAGTAAGTTTCGTTACGTATTTCTGAGAGCCTTGCAGTCTCGGCCTCCCCTGCACCCTCCTTTAAGTCTCTTTGCACTCAATCTCAGACGGGAGCCATTAAAACTCTGCCCTGCTTCTCACTATGGGAGACCTTTACTTACTTTTGAGGCTATTTTCTGGGTCCTCTGGTCTTAGCACTGTTGGAGTTTCCCTCTTTCCTCTGTTACCTCCTGCTTGGCCGCTAACCCCATACAGGTGTTAATTCTGTCTGTGGTTTGGCCCCACCCACTTGTAGTTTGGGATCCATGGGGACACCCTGATACCTAATTTTGTTGAAGAGTGTCTTAGTTTTCTAGGGCTGCTGTAATAAATGACCATAAACTGGGTGGCTTGGCCGGGCGCGGTGGCTCACGCCTGTAATCCTAGCACTTTGGGAGGCTGAGGCGGGTGGATCACGAGGTCAGCAGTTCGAGACCAGTCTGGCCAACGTGGTGAAACCCCGTCTCTACTAAAAATACAAAAATTAGCCAGGCATGGTGGTGGGCACCTGTAATCCCAGCTACTCCAGAGGCTGAGGCAGGAGAATTGCTTGAACCCAGGAGGTGGAGGTTGCAGTAAGCCGAGACTGCACCATTGTACTCCAGCCTGGATGACAGAGCGAGACTCCGTCTCAAAAAACAAACAAACAACTGGGTGGCTTGACACAACAGAAATTTATTCTCTCACAGTTCTGGAGGCCCTAAGTCCAAAATCCAGGTGTCAGCAGACCCAGCTCTCCCTGAAGGCTGCAGAGGAGGACCCTTCCTTGCTTCTCTCTAGCTTCTGGTGATCGTCAGCTGTCCTTGGCATCCGGGGGTTTGTGGCGCGTCATGACCATCTTGGCTGCCGGCACTGCGGGGCATCCTCCTGGGTCTTCACACTGCCTTCCCTCCATGTGTCTCAGGCTCTAAATTTCCCTCTCCTCATAAGGATGCCAATCACTGGATTAGGGTTCACCGTATTCTAGTACAACTTCATCTTATTTTGATTACATCTGCAAAGATCCTATTTCCAAATAAGGTGTCATTCACAGGTCCCAGGGGTTAAGACCTGAACATATCTTTTTGGAAAGACACACTTCAACCCACAAGAAAGAAGCTGTGAGTTTCTTTTGTTCTCTGTTTTTTTTCCCTTTTATCATCCTGGTTGTTCTGTTTTTGTGAGAGGCTATGGGGGAAATTCAGAATCAATGCTGCTGCCACCATCTTGCTCCACCAAGAACCTGTGGTTGCGTTCTAGGTACCCATTTCCACAGAACACTGCTCAAAACTTTAAAGAATGAAGCCAAGGCAAAAAGTAATGCTCTAGAGGTAAAAGGGAGCCCTTACCTCTGAGAGGTACGAGACCTTTGGTGGAGCTCCTTTAAGGTCTAAATGAACTAATCTCATCTTAAATGGCGTGGAACCTGACATTTCAATATTTCTGTGAACTCCTATGGCAAAGTCTCCTTGGGGACTTCTTCCTAGTGGAGAAAATCAAGAGTTATCAACAGGAGCAGAAGCTTCTCCCTTTGCCTTTCCCCTTATACTTTCAGTGTCAGTTCTGATACTGGCCAGTTTTGATTGATTAACTTGGAGGAAACTCATTTTGCTAACATGAAAATGAACCAGAAGTCTGCCTCCATGTTAAGATATAGAGACCTCTGCTGTGTGTGATTTGCTGCTAAAACAAAACAGCACTGGTTTGTTTATAAGATGGTTATGATCTATAATAACACAAATAACTGCCAAACCACTTTGTTTTAAAGACCTTGTTAAACTAGATGTACTATGCTAGTGCAAACAGTCGGGCAGAAGCCTCTAAACATTTTCCTATCAGGCCGCACAATATGATGCTTCTGTAGGAAATTTATCCTAATTTTAGGTAATATTAAAACTAATTTGTATTTCTAGAGCTCAGATCAGCTTGATTATAAAGAGGAAAAAACTGCAAAACTGACTCCAGGTTGGAGAAAACTGTCTAGGATTTAAGGTAAGCTGATAATTTTTAAAAAAACCCCAAGTGCATCAGAGCTGACCGTAGTATTATATTGAATAAAGGCGGCATCCAAGGGATAACGAAGCAGCTGGGGAAGGGTAAAATTTATGTATTTTTTAAATTTATTTTTCCCATCTACTATGAAAGCACAAAGGATTGGGTGAGAAAAGGAAAGGAAAGCTTTGCATGTGAGACAGACTCAGTTCCATAATCCAACCCCTGGTTCCGTGCAGGGTTTCGGAGGCTCCTGACTCTAAGGGCTCTGTAACACAGCAGGGCAGGCCGGTGGTGCACACGGACACCAAGCACTTTCAGTTTTTACATACGACCAGTTATACACAATTTTCACCCACAGGCTCGGTGCAAGCCTCTCCCAGCAGCCCCGCATCGCCGCTGCGGGACAGCCACGCTGGGAGACGCCGCTCGCGAGCCCGGCCGTCCCTCTCCAGGTACAGGCGCGGCGGAAACGCTTCCAGACCGGAGCCGCCCAGCCGAGCGCGCAGAGCCAGAGCCGCACCCGCACCTCACCTGCGCCGCTGCGGTCCCGCGAGGTCCGGGGGCGCAGAGAGGTCCGGCCGCCCCGCCCTCGCGGCCGCCGCCTCCGCTCTGAGCCCCGCCCCGCTCGGCCGCCGATTGCTCGGGCCTGGTCGCCAGCCCAGGGGCCGATGGCCGAGCGCGTCGCTCCTGCGTCCCTGAGCCGCGTCCACCTCGCGCTCCCTGTCACGGCGTTCGTCCCCGGGACTGGCGCCCGCGTCCGGCCCGGCTCCGCGGCGGCTTGGTCCGATGGCGCCTCAGCGGAGGACCGCAACCAAGGCGCCCGAGGGCAACGGAGCGTCTGAGCGCCGGAACCGGAGCAGGTAGCGGCGAGGAGGAAAAGGGCGCGCGCTGCGGCGGCGGACAAGGCCGTGGAGTGGGCGGGACCGGGGCTGATGGGGCGGGGCCTGGCCCGACGGGGGGGTGGGGTGAGGCCGGTGGGGCGTGGCCTGCCGCAGGGGGCGGGGTCTGCCGCAGCCTATGCTGGGAGCAAGGCAGGTGCGGGCGGGAGCCGCGGTGGCCGACGGCAGAGGCCCACCGATCCCAGAGGGGCATGAGAAAGAGAAGGGGGCTTTGCTCCCAGCCTGATGAGCTGGTGCTGCTGCTCCGGGAACCTGCCGTTTGTCTGTCGCTGTCCCATGGAATAACCCACCCAGCAGCCTGGAAAGTCCGCCTGAGCCCGGAGCGTGCCTCCGCCTCACTTTTAAACCACGAAACCTGCTTTCCCTGCGGAATTCTAGAAGATCGGGTGCCATGGAGGAATGGCTTAGTTTTAGGATTTTAAAATGTTACAGGTGGTCATTGGTTTGCAGGTATTAGTGAAAGAACCTCTAACGTGCAGAATACAGCTTCTCGCTTGCTTGATATTAATATTTTGCTCTTTTGGAGAGTGCCCAATTCCCCTCAGTTGACGATTTGCACATTGAAGTCGTCAGTTTAGAAATATCAGGAGGACACCTCAGGTTTGGATAGACTGCAATAACTCTTAAACCTCATAGTTTGTTCTTGAGATTTTTATCCCCTTTTCATCTCAGCTGCTTTTGGAGTCTACTAGGTAGGATCTTAAATGCCTCATGCTACTTCACAGCTATAATTTTTTTTTTTTTTTTGAGACGGAGTCTCGCTCTGTTGCCCAGGCTGGAGTGCAGTGGCACAATCTCGGCTCACTGCAACCTCCACCTCCCGGGTTCAAGAGATTCTCATGCCTCAGCCTCCCAAGTAGCTGGGATTACAGGCGCCTGCCACCATGCCCGGCTAATTTTTGTATTTTTAGTAGAGACGGGGTTTCACCATGTTGGCCAGGCTGGTCTTGAACTCCCGACCTCAAGCAATCCACCCACCTCAGCCTCCCAAAGTGCTGGGATTACAGGCATAAGCCACTGCACCTGGCCACAGCTATAATTTTTTAAAAGCCAGTCAAATTTAGCAGTGGGGGGTTATATGCCAACGTTGGTGACACTAAGGTTAATAAGTTCTGGGGATCCACTACCATCAGACTAGCATGCAGCTATAATTTTATTAAGCATAAATGAATGACCTAGTGATGATTTATAAGTATTCTACCTTCTCCCAAAAACCAGATCTCTCCAAAAGAATATTTCAAGTATAAACATACACGTATCTATTTCTTTCAATATGAGAAGTTATTTAATTAATACATTTTAAAAATTTCCAGTAAACTTGTACATTTTCTGAAATACCAAGTAACAGTTTTTGTCAGCACTGAATGGTTAATATAGAAATATAGACTTTTGAGGCTGAGCGTGGTGGTTCTTGCCTGTAATTGCAACACCTTGGGAGGCTGAGGCGGTTAGATTACTTGAGGTCAGGAGTTCGAGACCAGCCTGACCAACATGGTGAAACCCCGTCTCTATTACTAAAAATACAAAAAAATAGCTGGGGGTGGTGGTGCATGCCTGTAATCCTAGCTACTTAGGAGGCTGGGGCAGGAGAATTGCTTGAGCCCGGGAGGTGGAGGTTGCAGTGAGCCGAGATTGTGCCATTGCACTCCAGCCTGGGCAACAAGAGTGAAACTCTGTCTCAAAAAAAATAAATAAATAAAAACAAAAAAATAAAATATTGTCCTAATATGCCTTAAATGAGCCTCTATTCAAGTTTTGGAAATACATGTGTCCAAAGCCCCTCTCTTATCAGCGTTGGGACAGGCCCAATACCTGCTCCTTGGAACAGACGAGAATCTTATTTTACAGGACGGGAGTGAGTGCAGCCCTGATGGAATAACCTGAGCTGTAGGGGGCTCACCTCTGCCCCACCCTGGAAACAACCTTCCTCCAGTGGCCCCTGTCCTTAGTGTTCACCCCTGCATGGAGGCCCCCATCACTAACAGCCTGTCTGAGAGCGGCTGCACCACAGGGCACCCCATCCTGTCCCATTTTGCTAAGCAAACCCTTTTAAACATCCTTATTTTGTTGTGAAACATCTCACATTAAAGTGGTGTGTGTTTGTTATTTATTTATTTATTGAGATGGAGTTTTGCTCTCGTTGCCCAGGCTGGAGTGCAATGGCACAATCTCGGGTCACTGCAACCTCCGCCTCCCAGGTTCAAATGATTTTCTGCCTCAGCCTCTCGAGTAGCTGGGACTACAGGCATGTGCCACCATACCCAGTTATTTATTTATTTTTTTTTTATTTAGTAGAGACAGGGTTTCACCATGTTGGTCAGGCTGGTCTCGATACCCTGACCTGAGATGATCTGCCCACCTTGGCCTCGCCAAGTGCTGGGATTACAGGCATGAGCCACTGCACCTGGCCTAAAGTGGCTTTTATAAGGAGCATGTCTGGCTTTTTTTTTTTTCTTCTGCTTAAAACCCATGAGTCTCTATTGCAGTGTTTCTCAAACTCCCGGGCTCAGGAGGCAGTTAGTGTGTACTGGAGACCCCTGAAGGGAAAGGGAGGGAAGAGTCCGTGTTTCCTGAGGGGACAGCGCTGGCCCCAGGCAGGAAGCCCTCGTTTCAGGGGTGAGATGTGAGTGCAGGCTGGGTCATGGTGCATGCACTTTGATGATTGGGGAGCGTTTTCTCTGGCCTCGCTCCGTGTTTGGGTGACGTGGCCTGTTTTCTGTTCTCAGCACCAAGAAGGACCGAGCCCCGCGGGAGGTGCAGAGGCTGTGGCAGAGGCCGTGGCTAAGGACCGCGGGCCTGGGGGCCGGCCTTGTGCTCACCGCACTTCTGCTCTGGAGCAGCTTGGGGGCCGACGATGGGGTCGCAGAGGTCCTGGCCCGCCGTGGCGAGGTCGTGGCAGGGAGATTCATCGAGGTGCCCTGCTCTGAGGACTACGACAGTCACCGCAGGTTCGAAGGTAGTTCGGGAAAGCAACACTTCAAAATGAGACTCAATGTGGTTAAAGGACATTGGCTGCGATGAAGGGGTGGGAATTGGTTTGGATGTGGTATGCTTGGGGGTAGCAGATGACCTCTCCCCTCCAAGCTGGCTAGTCCACATCTGGCTGGGAGTGCAGGTGTTTCGGGCTCTGCCCATCACTGCCCGGCCACGGTCGGCGTTTTAGTAAGCTGTGCGGTCCAGCGGAGGAGATGGTTTGCCTTGGAAAGATAGGGATGAGAAAGTCAAAACCAGAAAGGTTTTTTGACTGGAGAATGTGGTAGAGTCAGAGAATGTTGGGGAAAATGTAACAAGAAACGACCAGCAGCCCTTCCACCGTCCTGTGCCCCAGATCCCCTCCCCCCTCCCGTTCTGCTTGGGCCTGAGATGCGAGGGGTGGTGGTTCCAGGGCAGCCCAGAGCCTGGAGCCGCGCTGCGGTTGACCAGACCGGGGTTCAGCACCCTGGAGAGCGCACGGCCTCGGAGCAGGCTGACCGGGCCGGCCACCGCACACCCCGCTGCCTGCAGGCCTCCTATCGCTTCTGTTTTCTTGAGCATTCCATGCCACCTGGATGTATTCTCAGTTTTAAAAGTCCAGCATGCGCCGCTGGGTTTTTGAGGCAGAATTCAGGTTTTAAAAAATTCAATTTAATGCTTTGTACTTGAACCAAGAAAAGATTGCCAAGTTCTTCCACAAAGGGGCGCCCTTGTGACGCACGTGAACGTGGTCCCAGCCGCGCCGCAGGGAGGGACGGGACCGCCTCGGAGTCAAGAAAATGAACGTGTGTCTGTTGTGTGTTGTTGTGGTGCTCTCTCTTTCTTAGAAGTTCGCTCTCTAACATCCCAGCTTTCCAAAACTCTTTTTTGAATGCTAGCACCGAGTAGAAATTTTTCTTGCGATCGTTAATAATTTATCGGCATTAAAAATAGTTTCAATGACCTGGAGCAGTGGCTCATCCTCAATCCCAGCACTTTGGGAGGCCCAGGCAGGAGGATCGCTTGAGGCCAAGAGTTCAAGACCAGACTGGGAAACACAGTGAGGCCCCATCTCTACAAAATAAAAAATGAGCCAGGTGTGGTGGTGCATGCCTGTAACCCCAGCTCAGGAGGCAGAGGTGGAAGAATGACTTGAACCCAGGAGGTTGGGAGGTCGGGAGGTCAGGGCTGCAGTGAACCTAGAGTGTGCCACCGCACTCCAGCCTGGGTGACAGCGAGATCCTGACCCCCGCCAAAAAAGAAAAAAGTTGGAATGAGGGAGCGGGGATGGGAAGTCCATGTTTTAATGGGTTTGGGATTTCACCTGTGGGAGGTGGAAAAGTTCTGGAGGTGGTGCTAGTGACGGCTGCACAATGCTATTGTGCCCGATGCCACCACACTGTGCACTTTTTAAAAAGCTTGGCTAAAATGGTAAATTCTATGTTGTATATATTTTACAATAAAACAAATGGTTTGATGTATTTTCTTTTTTCTTTCTTTTTTTTTTTTTTTGGACAGAGTGTCACTCACTGTGTTGCCCAGGCTGGAGTGCAGTGGCGTGATCTCGGCTCACTGCAACCTCCGCCTGCCCTCTTGGGTTCAAGTGATTCTGCTGCCTCAGCCTCCTGAGTAGCTGGGACTACAGGCACCTGCCACCATGTCTGGCTAATTTTTGTAATTTTAGTAGAGATGGGGTTTCACCCATGTTGCCCAGGCTGATCTCGAACTCCTGACCTCAGGCGATCCACCCGCCTCGGCCTCCCAAGGCGCTGGGGTTACAGGCATGAGCCACTGCGCCTGGCCTCTAATTTTTATTATTATTGTTTTTTAACTCATGAATTGGAAATTTAAAAGATTTGGAAATGCGTGGGATTTTTGGTCCCTTTTTACAATGTTGTGGGTATTTCTCCTGACCCACGCTGGTGTGCACAAATTCTCGTCACCAGTTTCTGTCTCCTTCACCCACCAGTTGTGGAAAGGGGCGTCAGAACCTCCACTGAGCGTGGACCCAGCAGGGTCTGTGCTTTGGCTGCCATATGTGTCATGGGGCGATGCTGTCTGCTGTCTGCTGCCCCTTCCCCTTCCTGCCGAGTCGCTCCTGTGCTGCGGGGGACCCTCTCTTCCCTCTAGTGATTCTCGTTGCTAGTACAGAGGCTGCGCCACGGGCCTGTGTGGCTCTCATCGCATTTGCCGTTTGCTTTCCGCTTTCCTGTGTCCTCGTGTTTTGTGGGGTAAACCTGATAAAAAAGCATAAAATGACTTTTTGTTTTTGAAATAAAACACCTGTGTCCATTAGATCATTTAACCACATGTAACTACAGCCCCCCTTCTCTGATATTCAGCCAAGTGGAGCTCTGTTTATCTCCTGGTACAAGGCCCAGAGAAAGGAACCAAGGTCATCGCGGTGCCTTGTGATCCCTGGGTCCAAGCCCCTGATGGTGGCGCTCAGCACTGAGTGTGAGGCTTTTATTCCCATGGTCCCGGCAGGGAGGCTCCACGTCCAGGCTCAGGGCTGGCTTTTTAGGCAGGATGTAGGGAGAGGGAGGAAAAGCATATTGTGGAGTCCGGGTCTGCCCCGTGTCCTGGTGCTTGTGGGCTGCTATCTGATCAGGCAGGCATGGCCTGACGCCTGCCCAGCGCATGAAACCAGCTGCACTTGGTACCAAACCACAGGGGCGGGTCGCTGGGTCCCTCTCCAACACTCTGCTGTACCTTGTGCATCTGTGCGATGCTGCCTCGACCACCCTGCCCCTGCCCCAACGACCCTGCCCCTGCCCCGACCACCCTGCCCCAAACATCCTAACCCTGCCTGACCACCCTGCCCCTGCCCCAAACACCCTAACCCTGCCCTGACCACCCTGCCCCGTCCACCCTGCCTCTGCCCCAATGACCCTGACTCTCCTGTCCACTCTGATCCTGCCCCAACGACCCTGCCCCTGCCCCGATAACCATGCCCCTGCCCCGACCCTGTTGCTCCAGTCCCAACGACCCTGCCCCTGTCCCTGCCCCGACCACCCTGACCCCCATTTGAGCTGCTTCCTCTTCCCTCTCGGCCTCCGCAAGTCACCGAGGTACGGGGAGAGACAGGGGGATGTGGGGAGCAGTTCACTGTGCCCTGGGGAAGGACTGGGACTAGACCCACAAGCTCCACTCTGGCAGTCTCAGGAGGGTTTTCTGACGGTGCCTGTGGGTGTCTGGACCTGCAGTCAGTGATGGTTCAGGAATGCTGTTCATGCCATGTCTGGGGCTTCTGTGGCTTTCCTAGGGTTTGAGGCAGCAACAGGTGCTTCTGGATTAAATCTCCAGTTGGAGCCACTGGAAGCCGAGGTCGCCCAGTGAGACGTGAACTCCAGACGCACCGCACAAAGCGCATGCACGCTGGAGAGCTGCGGTTGTGTGTGTCTGAAATTCACATTTGACCGGGCGTATTAGCCGGCTCTGGCCCTGATTCCCTGGAAGGGCATGCGCCGATGGCCTTGGAAACTGCATCTCACCTTGGCTGTCCCCTCACAGGCTGCACCCCCAGGAAGTGCGGCAGAGGTGTCACCGATGTCGTCATCACCAGGAAGGAAGCGGAGCGGATTCGCAGGTAACCGCCCGTCCCTGAGCACGGGGGGATTTAAACAAACACATGTGGAGTGGGGCCAGGGCGGGAAGTAGAGTATTGTTAGTAATAAAGCGGTTTTGAAGATTTTATTGCCAGGCATGGTGGCTCACGCCTGTAATCCTAGCACTTTGGGAGGCCGAGGCTGGCAGATTGCCTGAGTTCAGGAGTTCGAGACCAGCCTGGGCAACATGGTGAAACCCTGCCTCTACTAAAATACAAAAAATTAGCTGGGTGTGGCGGCATGTGCCTGTAGTCCCAGCTACTCAGGAGGCTGAGGCAGGAGAATTGCTGGAACCCAGGAGGCAGAGGTTGCAGTGAGCCGAGATCGCACCACTGCACTCCATCCTGGGCGACAGAGCGAGACTCTGTCTCCAGAAAAAAAAAAAAAAAATAGATTTTATTATAATTTTATAAGAATTTCCAGGCTAGGCGCGGTGGCTCATGCTTGTAATCCTAGCACTTGGGGAGGCCAAGGCTGGTGGATTGCTTGAGCTCAGGAGTTCGAGACCAGCCTGGGCAACATGGTGAAACCCCCATCTCTACTAAAATACAAAAAATTAGCCGAGTGTGATGGCATGCACCTGTAATCCTGCTACTCAGGAGGCTGAGACAGGAGAATTGCTTGAACCTGAGAGGCAGAGGTTGCAGTGAGCTGAGATTGTGCCATTGCACTCCAGCCTGGGTGACAGAGTGAGACTCCATCCCCCCGCCAAAAAAAAAAAAAAAAAGAATTATGTGCTTTCAAGGGCCAAGCTCAGATTTTCCGATTTCAGGAGAGGAGACCACGGCCCTCAGTGAAGCAGTAGCTGGGATAGTACCTGGAGGCCCAGGTTCCTCTGCAGGGGTCATGGCCGCCTCTGGGGGCTGCTGCTAAGTGCCCCTTGCTCCCCATGGAGCCTCCGGGACACTGCTCAATGACCGCTCAGTGTCTGCTCTGAAACTGCCTCCAGGGAGCACTTCAGCCCACCTGGCTGTGACTTGTGGCAGCACAGGACGCCACTCAGAGGCCGCTGGTGCTGGACTTTTCTTACTGAGATCCTAAAAGAAAGTTTTGATTTTCCAACCACTTGTTGAGACGATAAGCATGTGGAATGGTGTGCAGCCCTGGGCCACGTGCCCTGCCCTGAGATTCTCCCCAGGGAGCCTACCCCCGAGGATGCTGCCTAGCTCCACGTGGGGTTACTGCTGTCTCACTGAGGCACCGGCGTGTCCCCACGTGGTGTCCACGGGCGGCTCCCAGCACCTGTGGCAGCTCAGGGCAGTCCTCTCTGGTCCAGCACAGCTGGCGCATGGGTGTTTTTCTCCCACCACGGGCAGGGCCCTTATCTCCTAAGCTGGTGAATCTCAAAGCTTCCCCCGCCTGCCTGGGGTCCCAGGAGAGATGGGGAGCAGCGGGCCCTCCCCTAGGTGCTCCTCAGGCTCCCGAGCTTGGCCCAGGTGGCTCTCGATGTTGACGATGATAGACTAAGCCCAGCCCTCCCTTTCTCTCTCTCTCTCTTTTTCTTTCTTTCTTTCTTGACAGAGTCTTGCTTTGTTGTCCAGGCTGGAGTGCAGTGGCACGATCTCGGCTCACTGCAACCTCTGCCTCCTGGGTTCAAGCGATTCTCCTGGCTCAGCCTCCAGAGTAGCTGGGATTACAGGCACCTGCCATCACACCTGGCTAATTTTTGTATTTTTAGTTGAGACGGGGTTTCACCATGTTGGCCAGGCTGGTCTGGAACTTCTCACCTTGTGATCCACCCGCCTTGGCCTCCCGAAGTGCTGAAGCCCAGTCCTTTCTAAGCTGAGTCAAATATTGACAAGACAGCGATGGCAGTATTGTTGCTTACGCACTGAACTTTGAAAGTTGAGTCTTTTGGTCTAAACATTTGTTTACGTCATAAACATTAAACACGCAGGACCCACTAACATTGCATTAATTTTGCTGATTGATGTTTGCTTAGATGATACATTATAGACAATTCTAGCAACTAAATTCTGAATTATTTTCTCCCTACAGCATAGCTGAGAAGGGGCTCTCCCTGGGAGGATCTCACGGAGGGGTGAGTTGAATGTAGTTCCTGCCCCCCTTTTTTTTTACCCTTCAACTTTGCTCTCACTTGGATGGGAAGGGGAAGGCACAGATGTGCAGGGTTCCCTGCGTGCCCCCAAATGTGGGTGGGGCCTGCCGTGGTGTTCCTCAGCACCAGCTGCAGCAGCTGCGCCTGACTGAAACCCGTGCGGTGTCCCCTCGTTGGGAAGAGCGTGTCCTTAGATGTGCGTGGCCATCTCTTCACGGCATGTCACAGCATGCCTGGCTCCAGTTCACATGGGGGGATAGAGGGGGTTGGAAGCAGGCAGCCGGCAAGGGAGCGGGATGGGAGCCCAGCGAGGAGACGGCTGTGTGTGCTGGACACAGGAGAGCCCGCGGAGCTTCCAGGAAACAGCAGAGCCTCCGTGGGACAGACACGCTGTGACACATCCTGCAACCTCCGAGCTGGAGGCCTCTATGGACGCCCTGTGGGGCTGTTGTCCCCTGTGTGACGCCAGCGTCACGCTGCAGGGGGTCGGCTAGTGGCCTCGGATCGTGTGTTCACCCAGAGCCCGTGGACATGATCTGATTGGGAAAAGGGACCTCTGCAGATGTAGATTAGGATCAAGATGATGCCGTCCCAGACTCAGGGCCCTAAATCCAACGGCGAGTGCCTGTAGGAGACAGAGGCGCGGGAG
Organism: Hylobates moloch; assembly: GCF_009828535.3. Taxonomy (NCBI): domain Eukaryota; kingdom Metazoa; phylum Chordata; class Mammalia; order Primates; family Hylobatidae; genus Hylobates; species Hylobates moloch. The sequence goes on along the minus strand of NW_026652290.1, from coordinate 8,169,931 downwards.
CTTTGAGAGGGAGGAGGAAAAGGTCCTGTGAAGTGGAGGCAGAGACGGGAGCGGTGCGGCCATGGGAAGAGGCGGGCAGGACCTCCCCTGGAGCCCTGGGAGGGAGCAGGGCCCCTCCTACACCTCGATTTTAGACTCCTGGGCTCTAGAACTGTGAGAGAACAAACTTGTGTTGTTTTAAAGCCCTGGTTTGTGTTACCGCAGCCACAGGGATCACAGAGCCACCGCCCACTGTGGCCTCGCCCTCCTGATGGGCAGTGACTGGGAGTCAGTCCCCGGTGCAGCTGGTGTTAGCTCCAATTCCCATGCGGTTTCCTCAGGGTTCTTTTCTTTTTTTTTTTTTTTTTGAGACAGAGTCTCGCTCTGTCGCCTAGGCTGGAGCGCAGTGGCGCAATCTCGGCTCACTGCAAGCTCCGCCTCCCGGGTTCACCTCATTCTCCTGCCTCAGCCTCCCGAGTAGCTGGGACTACAGGTGCCCGCCACCACGCCCGGCTAATTTTTTGTATTTTTAGTAGAGACAGAGTTTCACCGTGTGTTAGCCAGGATGGTCTCGATCTGACCTTGTGATCCACCCGCCTCGGCCTCCCAAAGTGCTGGGATTACAGGCGTGAGCCACCGCGCCCGACCTCCTCAGGGTTATTTTCTTGCTCGGTGTGTGGAATTGTCTGAAGATCTGTTTCTCTCTGTTTATTGGTGATCGCTTTGAATTATAATCACTGAATAGACTTGAGTCTTTCTGCATATTTGAAACTCTTCTAGGAAATTAATTCATAGACTCTTTGAGAATTTCAAAGTATTTCTGTGATGGTCCGTGTGACTTTTTTCTGCAAACTCTTTTCTCTTGAGTTCTGAAAATTAAGTTCCTTTTTTTTTTTTTTCTGAGATGGAATCTTGCTCTGTTGCCCAGGCTGGAGTGCAGTGGGGCGATCTCTGCTCACTGCAACCTCCGACTCCCGGGTTCAAGCAATTCTCCTGCCTCAGCCTCCTGAGTAGCTGGGACTACAGGCATGTGCCACGATGCCCAGCTAATTTTTGCATTTTAAGTAGAGATAAGGTTTCACCATGTTGGCCAGGCTGGTCTCGAACTCCAGACCTCAGGTGACCCACCTGCCTTGACCCCCCAAAGTGCTGGGATTACAGGCGTGAGCCACCGTGCCCAGCCTAAGTTCCTTCCTTTTTATTTCAGTTTGGTTAGGTTCAGTTCGGGGGCTATTTGTTAAAGATCTGTGAGTGAGTAGGTTTCTGTTTCATTGCTCCTCCACGTTCACATGGGAAGTTGCCCTGCACGGAGCTGGCTGGGCCACTGCTTTGGGTTCAGTTACCGTTCAACGGACCCATGCTAGGTTGGTGCCGCAGGGCCAGTGGCTGGGTCAGGAGGGATACCCACAGAGGAATATCCACAGAGGAATACCCACAGAGGAATATCGAATATCCCCAGAGGAATATCCACAGAGGAATACCCACAGAGGAATACCCACAGAGGAATATCCACAGAGGAATATCCACAGAGGAAGGGGCAGCACTGGGGCTCCTCTGGGGTCACAGGTGGGATGACTGACGTGGGCTGGAAGCCTCTTCCTCCGAGGACGTGGGGAAGGACTAAGAGGTGGGTGGTCGGGCAGGAAAGACTTCAGCAGTGGCTTACAAAGTGACGACTCAGGCCTGGCGTGGTGCGCGCAGTGGTGCCAGCCACCCAGGAGGCCAAGGTGAGCACCTCTGTGAGGCATTTACTCGAGAGAAGTCAACACTTGCCCACAGGGACACGTGACTGTGACTGGCACGGAGCTGAATGGAGATGGCTCCAGACTAAAAACAGCCCACACGCGCCACCATTCTTTAGGTCACAGGGAACAAAAGTGTTTGGTCCGGGAAGATTTTTTTTTTTTTTTTTTTTTTTTTTGAGATGGAGTTTCGCCTTGTAGCCCAGGCTGGAGTGCAGTGGTGCAATCTCAGCTTGCTGCAACCTCCGCCTCCCAGATTCAAGCGATTCTCCTGCCTCAGCCTCCCAAGTAGCTGGGATTACAGCTACTTGGGAGGCTGTCTCTGTAGGTGTCCCAGCTACAGCTGGGATTACAGCCCACCACCATGCCCGGCTAATTTTGTATTTTTAGTAGACATGGGGTTTCACCATGTTAGCCAGGCAGGTTTTGAACTCCTGGCCTCAAGCAGTCCACCTGTCTCAGCCTCCCAAAGTGCTGGGATTACAGGTGTGAGCCACTGCACCTGGCAGGTCTGGGACGATTTTAAGAAAGTCCTGGGTTGAGGCTGGGTGCAGTGGCTAATGCCTGTAATTCCAGTACTTTGGGAGGCTGAGGTGGAGGGTCACTTGAGCCCAGGAGTTTGAGACCAGCCTGGGTAATATAGTGAGACCACATCTCTACGAAAAATAGAAAAATTAGCTGGCTGTGGTGGTGAGCGCCTTTAGTTCCAGTTATTTGGGAGGCAGAGGGTGGGAGGATTGCTTGGCCTGGAGCCTGGAATATTGAGGCTGCAGTGAGCTGAGACTGTGCCACTGCACCTTAGCCTGGGCAACAGAGTAAGATCCTTTTTACAAAAAAAAAAAAACAAAAAACCTGAGGTGTGTGCAGGACAGACCTTGGTAACTCACATTTACCATCCATGACTTTTAACAGCCGTTGCCATTGCTGCGGCCGCACGCTTTACTACACAACGTCTTTTCCAGGCATCCATTCTGGACTTGCACTCAGGGGCCCTGTCTGTCGGGAAGCACTTTGTGAACCTGTACAGGTGAGCGCTGCAGCGTGACCTCAGTGCTGGCTCTGAAAGCCAAGTGAGCGGCTCCGTGCCTCTTAGCCGTGGACACGTGGACACGTGAGGGAGGATCCGGCTCAGTGCAGCCTCAGGGCCTCAGTGGCTGTGATGTTGGCCGGGCCCCTCATGGCTCATTGGGATGCAGGAGCTGGGAGGTGTGGACTCTCTACAGCCTTGGGCAGGGGGCTTGTTCATGAAGCTTTAGGGGAATCTGGTGTTTTTTGTGGGCCCAGGGACAGAAGGGATGGAAGCAAGAGGCAGCAGAGGTGGGAGGCTCCCAGGAGCAGCTCCAAGAATCCGACCGGGCCTCTGACGCTCCATGAGGGGCCGGGAGAGCAAAGAGACCCTCCCTGCGTGGATCCGCGTCAGCCTCACGCATTAGCCCTGGGTCCCACTCCTGGCCGGCTCTTTCTTAGTTTTTATTATTATTATAATTTTGAGATGGAATCTCGCCCTTTCGCCTAGGCTGGAGTGCAGTGGCGCAATTTCAACTCACTCGTCTCTGCCTCCTGGGTTCAAGCAATTTTCCCATCTCAGCCTTCTGAGTAGCTGGGATTACAGGCATGCACCACCATGCCCCACTAATTTTTGTATTTTTAGTAGAGATGAGGTTGTGCCATGTTGGCCAGGATGGTCTGGAATTCCTGACCTCAGGTGATCCGCCTGCCTCGGCCTCCCAAAGTGCTGGGATTACACCACAAGCCACCGCGCCCGGCCCGGCTCCTTCTTTATAGCAGTTATCATTGTGGAAATGGAGTCGCTCTGAGTGTGTGAGTTGATTTTCAGGGACTTGAGGAATAGCTGAACTGAAAGGAGATGAACAAGAGATTAATGAAGCGTGACCTTTGTGAATACTTCTTTTTTCACAGATACTTCGGGGATAAAATACAGAACATCTTCTCAGAGGAGGACTTCCAGTTATATCGGTAAGGAGGAGTGAGGCAGGTGGGGGTTTGCAGGCGGGGTGGCCTGGGGCTGAGGGGTGTGGCGGAGCTGGCTGAGTCCAGGGAGGCCCCACGGAGAGGCCCAGGGGCCAGGGCCAGGCCTGCAGAGGTGAGTTCTCATGGAGCAAAGGCCGGGGCAGGCCCAGTGTGGCCAGGATGCACCCGGGTCAGTGAAACAGATCTGGAATCCTGCAGCTGCATCCTGGTCAGGACCTCTTGTTTTCTGCTGTGTAAAATCAAACCAGTTTTTAAAATTCTGCCAGATGAGGCTGGGTGCAGTGTCTGACGCCTGTAATTCCAGCACTTTGGGAGGCGAGGCGGGTGGATCATCTGAGGTCAGGAGTTCGCGACTAGCCTAGCCAACATGGTGAAACCCTATCTCTACTAAAAGTACAAAAATTAGTTGGGTGTGGTGGCAGGTGCCTGTAATCCTAGCTACCCCGGAGGCTGAGGCAGGACAATTGCTTAAACCCTGGAGGTGGAGGTTGCAGTGAGCCGAGATTGCACCACTGCACTCCAGCCTGGGTGACAGAACAAGCCTCGTCTCAAAAAAAAAAAAAAGAAAAAGAAAAAATTCTGCTGGAGGAGCCCAGGTTGAGATGAGGACAAAGGAGCTAAGAGTCACCCAACCATCCCAGGACACACGAGTGCCCCCCTCGTGCCCCGCATGGGCCCATGCCCACCCAGACATCCATTTCAGAGCCGCTCTGGCCTGGCACGTGGGGTCTTCTGAGCGAGAGTCCCCTTGTCCCCAGTACAGACACCCCATCCACACTTAGCAGGCTCCACACCCACTCCCCCCGCCCCACGTCCATGCACCCTGCACACCCACGTTGGGGGACAGCAGCCTCTTCCTTGCTGAATAGGAGGCTGGGCTCCAGGCCCTGCAAGTACAGCCCGGAGGCTCTGGCATCTGGGGCCTGACTCCACACCAGCCTCCCCAGGATGGGTCCCGCAGGCGCCCTTCTCCCTCCCCAGTCCTGCTGCTGTGGTCTTGCGCCTGCCTCTGGCTGCTCTGCGCGTGGGCTGTGGGCCCCGTCCTTCCCAGGCCGGCATCTGTTCCCGGTGTGCTTGGGAGCCCCCGCCCCGCGGGTCTGGAGCCATACGCGGGCTGGTTCCTCTTCCTGCCGCCCACGAGTTGGGACCCACGAGCGTCGCCTCCCGCCTGGGGCTGCGCTGACGGCTATTGTGTCCTCTGCAGGGAGGTGCGGCAGAAGGTCCAGCTCACCATTGCGGAGGCTTTCGGCATCAGCGCGTCCTCGCTGCATCTGACCAAGCCCACCTTCTTCTCCCGCATAAACAGCACGGAAGCGCGGACGGCGCACGACGAGTACTGGCATGCGCACGTGGACAAGGTGAGCGTGCCCGTGGGCAGGGTGAGCGCACATCAGCAGGATGAGCGTGCATGTGGGCAGGGTGAGCGCGCACGTGGAGAAG